>NC_088332.1:45940000-46240000 GCF_036884655.1 Musa acuminata AAA Group
CGTGCTAAGACCTTCTGACCCCAACTTTACCTCTGCAAGTTAAGTTGCATTAGTTCTTTGGTCAAATGCTTCACCGAGATAATATGCAGAATGACTTGAGAATTCACATACATATTTATTATGTCAACCATATCCTGAACATACACGAGGAATGAACACCTCCCCCCCTCCTCTATAATGGTAAGAAAACTTCATCCCTATTTTCAAGCGCATGGCATATAAGGAATCACCGACCAACCATTCAGGTAGGTTCTTTCTCGATTTGATGTCTCAAGGTGATTGTTGAGGTGGTTAGTAGAGCTGGACAAATTTGACATTTGCAATATGCTGAGGACTGTTATAAAGGCTAAAGCATTGATAGATTTTATCTCGGAACTAACTCCCTTGCCTAAGGCCGAGGTCAATAGTCACACCTCCTCAGTATGGACTCTATTTATGGATGGTTCTATCACCTAATGAGATCGAATATAAAGCATTTCTCTTAAGGCTTCGACTCATATGAGAGCTTGAGACCTAAGACTTAACATTGTTTAGTGACTCGCAACCGGTTGTGAGTCAAGTGGAGGGGAGCTACAAAACTCAAGACGTGATCACGATGAAGTACCTTGTCAATGTATGAAAATTAGCTAGTAGACTCAACGGGTTCCTCGTATAGAAAATATCTAGGTTAGTATACTTGTCAAGTTAATCTCTACTAAGCTCCCGAACATTGAAAGGTAACTTGTGTCATTGGTCGAGGATGAACTACAGTTTTTTTTTTTTGAATAATTGTGAGGAGGCGTGGGAGGACGGGGGAGGGAGCGATAGACACGATGAGAAAGAAAAAAGAGGAGGTGGGTGAACCAGAGGATACGGAGAAAGGTAGGAATAAAAAGAGGAGTAGGAGCCGAAGAAGGAGAATGAGAAGGCAAATAAACGAGAGGGAGAGGCGGACAAGATGGAGACAGAAGGAGGAGGAGGTAACTTAGTGATTTGATCTGGAAAACAAAAAACTATTGCAAGAGTCTCATCTGATAAAGAGTCATTACGAGAGGTTTATTTCGTACATTGCCAACTTAAAATTAATGAATTAATTATATCTTAACAACCGGAGTGATCCACTTGTCTAACTCAGCATTCAGCCATCCATGAGTCGGAGTCTCCCTCACGTTACCGTCAACATCGCTTAATCTACCAGCCTTATCTACAATCCATGATGATTGGAAACCCAACCAACAAATAAACGTGGGTCCCCCAAGTGCCAACTGGGTAGAACCCAGGGGTAACTGGTGAGTTTTAACTTCTCTATATACGATTGTAAATGGGCATTCCACGATGATATCATCCGGGCTTCGACACGTGACGTGTCTCCATCGGACGGCGCATAATCCATTAATCATGGGCTTTGGATAATCGAACGGTGAAGATCGTTCTTCCTTTGTTAAATTAATCGCCACGCGGAAACGTAAAGACGGTGAATCGAGTCGTGGCACCCAATTTTGCGCTCCCTTCCGAGCCGATTTGCTCGACCGATCAGCGAAGGAAGACAAGGCGATCACGGACTCACGGAAAGCCGCGATGGCCATTGCCAAATCTCCGCTGCCGATCTTGTCGTCTTCGGTCGGCCGTGATCCCATTTGAGGTTCGAGGTTCGATGTCTTCCAGATTTGCTTTGATCTTTTTTCCTTTCTTTTTCTGAGACAAGGGCTTCTTTTTAGGCGATGTTGTTGTGCTTTTTAGATGTGAAGTCGGAAACCCTAGATTCGTGGCTGCAGCTAGACATTAGGGTTTCGCATCGAGCATTCTTGTATTCTACCTTTGCTTCCGTAGTCCTACTTTTTTTTACCATATATCGCTTAGATCTGTCGTTGTGGCGACATTCTTGGCGCTCGAGTTATTACAGCTGTGTGGCGGCTCATCTGTTTGGATCTTTGTTGATTTCTGGAGTTCTTTTTGTTCTGCGGGATACACGAGTTAGGTAAATATAGTCAAGGCTTTGGCTTCCTTAACGGTAAACTTATGGATGTGCAGTTCATTTGCTACTTGTAATTAACCATCATAGTATGATGGCTTTAGTAATTATATAGTTTTGTGTCTGAACAATTTGAAGGGGATAATTTTTTGTATTCGATTTGCTTTCTTTCTTCCTCTTAAGCATTTGAAAGAACGGCCTTCAAACACTAGCTTTGACTGGGTGATCAATGCATGAATACTGTACCTTTGTACAGTAGTCTCTTAGCATGTAAAGATGTGCCTTATTAAGCCAACTCGCAAATTTCATGAAATTTAACATTTTTCTGAGCAATAAATGGAGGGATCTCATATCAAGGAACATGCAAATTCTACGCATAAGAAATCTCGAGTCAGTACTCACACAGAAACTTAGATCGAAAATTTTCTTTTTTTCCTTTTAGTGATAGTAAAATTGAACTTTGGTCAAGTATTAGATAGTTTGACATACCATTCATTTCATGTTCTTCCATACATCTATTTGTTCTATTAGCTTTTCCACTCAACCTGTTGCTTCTCCTAGTGCTGTCGATGACACACTGGGAATTCTCGATCAATTACTTTAGATTTCATACTATAATAATTTTTTCAGCATATGTGTAGAATTTTGTAAAATATCCTGTCAAGGTATTGATAAGTAGCTGTGAATGCAAAACTTTATGTGAGAAAACGGGCATTGCAAGATGGCCATCTTAATTTGAGTTTGATTGTTAATTGGACCATTTAAACTGATTTCATCCCTAATGCCTATTTGTGATTTATTGATTAGGGGTACAACATACATAATGATTAATGGACTCCATCATTGTTGAAGCTATATTTCTGTATTGAATGGCTTGCAGAGAAGCACCCCTTCTGCCTATATTAAGCCATTTTTTAAAGTATCGTTTGCATAAAATATTGGTATGTACTGAACTAATTCTTATTTTGTCTTCTGTGCTTTCTTGAAATTCCTTTATTTCAGCTGTAGTGAGTATATTCATGCATAAAAGGAAGTGTCACTCCAGTTTCAAACAGAAAGACGTCTTTACATCGATAAACACGATGAAGCTTCAACTTATTTGGCTTGGGTGAGCTGTTGAAATGCTATTGACTGTGGAAGGAGGAGGATTCTTTTCTTCTTCTGCATCAGGGTATACCAGTGGTCTTGCCCTTCTACTTTTTGGCCGGAGAAATGATGAGCAGCCCATGAAAGTTTCACCATGGACTAACTACCAGTTAGTGGAGCAAGGACTTGAGTCAGAATCTCAGCTGGCTTCTAGGAAAAAGCAAAATTCTCAAGGATGCACTTCCTTCATATGTTTCAGTTGTGCTCAAGAAAGACAATTTCCTCACAAACTTGATCTAGCTAACCAGTCTGAAACTTCATCAGATTCATCATCTTCTGATGCGAACAAGGTAACAATCAGTGGTGCTGCTACTGTGAGTGAAAGGAAGCCTTGTCTCAAGAGTAATATAAAGAAGCCTTCCAGAAATTGTTCCACAGCATGTGAAGGTGATGATTCCCATGAAGTTTCAGGAGTGGAAAATGAGACATCTTGTTGTACTGTAGGGAGGAAAGTTCAGTGGACTGATAAATGTGGGAAGGAGCTTGTAGAGATAAGAGAATTTGAGCTCAGGTATGTTTCCTTGCAAATATTAGCGAATAATATAAACAGAGTTTTTATGGTGTTGTGCTTCTTATCACTGCATTCCCAACACACACCAGAGACAAGCAGGAGTATTTATGTTTGCTTTTAATTTAGTCCATTTACTATTTGCCTCTGACTTCTGCTTGATCATCATTATATCTAGTTATCAATGACAGTAAAATATGTAAACTTGCTTAAACTCGATTAAAGTTACTTCTATCTATCTTGAATGGATGTGCACATTTAGCTGGTTTCATGCCATACCCTAAAGACCCATAATTTCCTAAATGTTTCCCATTGAGTTCTGGTATTGCCAGGAAAAATTGTTAATGATTGTCATGGATCTGATAATCCAGACATCCTTTGTATTTGGTTGGGAAGAGGTTCAGGCACCCAAGATTTCTGCCAATTGTATCCTGTGAAATTTCCTTTCTGAGGTGGCTGATTTTACCTGTAGGATCTATTTTGGTAGTCCTGAAAGTACTATACTTAGAACAGTAACTGCATCTTGGTCAGTAAATATGAAATTGCTTCGATTGACATTACTGTTTCTTGCCCCCGATTCACTTAATTAATTACGAATTTGTTGATGCTTCAAATAATATTTCCAGTATTAGGCAGAAAATGGAGGCAGGATAACAGAATTACGATCCAAGGCATGAGAATTGACACTTTCTGGACCTTATGTATTTAAGAATATAGTGTTCAGGTTGTTGCATGATCTGGGAAATTATACATCATACCAACTGATATTGGTGTGATGGCACTGTGTTACCTAGCTTTATCCGCAATATGCTGATCTTGCAATAGAAGCCTGGTGGCGTTGGGCCTCTTTGAAACGGGTAATACCTTTCAAGATGCCTGGTAGTTCGCTTATCAAGTTACTCTTATGTTTTTGTTCACCAATCACATGTTAATGTTGTATTGCATGAACTAAAACAGTATTATCGGCTTCAATATACACTATGATTTCCTATTTCTTTCTTTCTTTGTTTTTTCTCCAAGGAGATGATAAATGAAAATCAGTGCAGATAATTTGACCTGTGACGCAAAGTCCAGGATTAGGGCTGATACGTCTGTAAATTTAGGAAAAATCAGTGAGACCAGAAATTAGGATTAGGGCTGATACGTCTATACAAGGGACATCATCAAGTCCTGGATCGGATAAAATACACATGGGATGAAAGCCATAAATGGATTTCTGAGAAGCCAATATAGCAGGGCTTTTGTATTGCTTTTGAATTTTGGTGCTACTCCAAATGATCCTTGCTTTACATAGACCTGGACTTCGCTTCCTCTAGTAATGTAGTAATTGTTTATCTTCTGGGACTCTCATCATCAGTAGCTGTTCAGCTGGTATCAGTGTTTTTTTTGTCATGAAAGCTTTGGCTTAAATATGACATAAGTCACCTTATTATGTGAAACGAAGCTCACTTAGGTTTAACATGTTTTTTTTTTTTTTACTATACGAAATAGATATAAACAGCTTTTCCTTGTGCTTACTTTAACATCGCTGATATTGAGTCCATGTTTTGCAGTGATGACGATCCATCGGATGGGGAATTTGAGCATGAAAAATTCAGAAGATGTGAATGTGTAATTCAGTAAATTTAATATATCCGTAAATGGATGCAAGGACCCAAGCAGATTGGGAAAGCATGGTAATCCTCTGGCAACTGCAGAAATCTGCATTGTAATTGGCTGTATAAACCAGTCAACTCCATCACAACCAACAAATACGTTTGTTCAAGTATCATGGAGGAGAATGTGGGACAATCACGTACCCTTTTTGTGCCACTCCTATTTTTTATTTGTTGCAGCCAAGTTTCCTTTTCCTGATTGTTTCCACTTTTTTGACTGGCAATCTAGGCTTCATATCCTGTTTGCCTTTTGTATTGTAATATTCATTTAGTGTTTCCTCGCTTAACATTATGTTGTTTATATTACTGTATCAATTAAAATGGCCTTTCTTGCATGTATAAAACTGCTTTGCTTTTGCATCTTTTATTCTTCTTGTATTAATAAATTTCATACTTCAGTAGCCACTCGAAAATCATTTACTTTGTGGCCTAAGTCAGGTCAAATCTTCTGGCTACTGAAGGGAAGGTATTTAAAATCCTATTTTCCTCAATTTTAGTAGTTTGACAAGAGCATGAAAAAAGTGTGCAAAGAGTTTTAAGTATCTGTGGTGGTGGTCATATAGTCACTTTTCATTTCTCTCTCTACTAATTTTACTTGTAATTTCAGTTTATCCTCGGACCATTTCTTTTCTCATAAATATGGGATGCAGAGGATTGGTTTCGGTGTGATGTTTTTCTTATCTGTCAAAATATTTTTCTAATCATTTTTGGAAGAAAATCTTGTAATGTTTTGGGAATTTTAGTCTTGACTGATTTATCAAGAAAAATATTCACATCGTCAGTGGCATACATCCTGAATCTTGAATCCTGCTTTTTTATATATGAAACAAGTAGCTCTGCTGGATTTCAATCTTGTACTATCAGATATAATAATAACTGCTGCCAAAACCTTTTTGCTGCATGCAGTGAAAGTGAAGGAGATGCGCGTCTTTTGAACAACCGGGTCTTCTAATTACAGAGGCAACGATGGAAGGTATGCATGATTGACTCATCATCAATTCATTCGATGGAACACTTCTTTCTTTTTCTTGTGGTGGTGGAATGGAAGCTCTGTTTACTGGTGTGTGATCAACTGAAACCTCGAGTTGCAGTTCCTGTTCCTTCCAAGTAGTTAAAGCTTGGGCTAGAAGGACATCATAAGGAAATCTGATCCGGACGCCTCAGAGCCTCATTCCTAGGATTTCTCGGCAGAAGACTTGTCTGTAATCTTATCCACACCTCAACCCAACTCTCTTGTTTCTGTTCTTTTGTCCCTCCTTTTCCATCTCTTCCCCACAAGAAACAAGTCCGAAGCCAGAAGAGAGGAGGGAAAAGAGGGTGTCTATGGCTTCCTCAATTCCGTCCATCAAGATTGGAGTCTCTCCTCATCCTTCTCATAGATTGCCTTAGAGGTCATCCACCATCATCAGGAGCTCCAAAGCTGAGGGCCCCCTGAGGAGACCTGCAGCTCCTCTCTGCGCAACCCCACCCCACCCCCTCTTCTTTCTCCACCGCTTCCTCCATCTCCTCCAAAGCTGAGGGCCCCCTGAGGAGACCTGCATTTCCTCCCCACACCCGTCTTTTTCCTTCACCACCGCTTCCTCCATCTCCTCCTGCCCCATCACAGTCTCCTCCGAGGCCGGTTGAAGCGCCCGCAACCAAGGAGGGGATGGTGACTTTGGAGTACCAGAGGAGGGTGGCAAAGGAGCTGCAGGACCACTTCAAGCAGAAGAAACTGGAGGAGGCAGACCAGGGTCCTTTCTTTGGTTTCTTGGGCAAGAATGAGACAAGCAATGGCAGGTACCAGAGAATTTCTCCATCCAAACTCTCAGTTTTAATAAAAAGGATGCTTCATTTCTTTTATTTATAATTTGCCTTCAGATGAACAATTGATTTCTTATTTCATGGGTTATTTTGGTTTGTGTTTGGGACTTGGGAATACAGGGAAGGCATTTTCAAGATGGAATTTAGAGGCGTTCGAATGTTGTTCCACAATTTTGGATTTAGTTTCCGTCACCCAAGAATGTGATGTATGTCAGGTATTTGTTTCATTCTAATGCTTGTCATTAAAATGTAAACAACTTGAGAATAACAAAAAAAAAAAATCACTCCTTGATAAAGATAAATTATATATGGGTATTAGTAAATGCAAGATTGGAAAGTGCTTCAACAGTATATGAAGATCAAATTAAGTCCTAATGCTATGAAACACTTAGTATTTAACCTAGATCTCAAATACAGTAAACTAGAGAAAAGATCAATAGTATTGGAATCCTAAAATTCAAGCTGATTAGAGTTCTCCTAAACAAAGGATAAACAAGACAATATGAGAGAGTATGTAAAAGTTAATGCACCAACAATTAGAATTAAATGGAGATAAGAATGACATTGGTTACAGTTTTAGATGAAGATCTGATGCCTGATCTGCACACATGTGATTTGGTGAACTGAATTTTCAGGAGAAAAGGTGGTAGTTATCTGTTCATTGTATATATCAAGGTACAGCATAAATGGTGTTAGTCAATTCTTCTACCCTTTCTATCTTCAAAATGAGATTTTTGTGTGCATAAGAAATTTCTAGTATCAACCAGATCTTCTCATCCTCATCAATGTCTACTCTAAACCATTGTGAATAAATGGTGTTAGTCAATTCTTCTACCTTTTCTACCTTCAAAATGAGATTCTTGTGTGCATAAGAAATTTCTAGTATCAACCAGACGTTCTCATCCTCATCAAAGTCTAACCCACTGATTCACAAGAATTTTCTCTCTAGATGCTGCTCGTCTGTTCATTACAAATCAGAAACTGAATTCATGGTACTCCATCAAAGTTCTTCACTGATGAGAGTTGTTTGTACTGGAGAATGCCTTGGGATGCAAAGTCATCACCTTCTGTCCTATGCAACTTGTTTGTTTTGCTGATTAGCAGAGCGATTCTTGCAAATGGGCGATATTCGGATTTGCAGCAGGACTGCTGACAGAGTATGCGACCGGCGTGAGCTTCGTTCAACAGCTAAAGATCCTTCTCTCCAATTTTGGAATCATTGACTTGGAGTGATACTTCAAGATCCAGCCCTGCATAATTTGAATGAGTCAAGTATGTCTTCTTAA
Source organism: Musa acuminata AAA Group (assembly GCF_036884655.1). Taxonomy (NCBI): domain Eukaryota; kingdom Viridiplantae; phylum Streptophyta; class Magnoliopsida; order Zingiberales; family Musaceae; genus Musa; species Musa acuminata. The sequence goes on from NC_088332.1 coordinate 45,948,350, forward strand.
TCTAAGTAAAAGCATGAATCTGTATTGGCATTCACTCATACATGCTGAATGTTCCTTCCTTGGTTGTATTATAAGCATGAACAAGTTTTCCTGCAACCAAATTGGTGGCACTAAATGTTGATCAAATCAGCTGAAACAAGAGATACCTCATGCTCATAACTGGCAAATGAAGTTAAAAAAGAAGATGTTTACTGGAGAAAAGAAACAAAAAAGGTACCAAAGCAAATTGTTGAAATGCTAAAGCTCTCTGGAATCAAGGCAATTCTGTAAAGGTTTCAAGCTCCTCTCTAGTGATTTCAATTCCTCAATTCCATGGATATTTCCTTGCCAGAAGATGCTATTGATGAACATGCAAAACTCATCCAGGTTGTAAAATAGCTTGAAGGAAATTATATAGCAATTCTTTTTTCCTTTTAAGTCTAACTTATCAATTCCTAGAAAAAAATAGTGATTGCCCAACACTATCTAAGAAAGAAAAGAGATTTCGGAGAAAAAAAATAATGGCCTTTTTTTCTGCAATTAGTGTCTTTAAACATACATTAGTTTTGGTTAAAGTTTAATGTTAAAATAAGTTGTGGAGAAGATCATATTGAGTGAATTTAAATACCCAATGTTTGCAAGAAGATAATAAATATGATGATCGTCTCAACCAAGGTTCGCAATACCGTACCATACCGGTATTTCGACCTGGGCTCGGTACCGGTATAGTACGGTGTACTGAGCGATACACCCAGGTGTACCGAGCGGTATACTCAGGTTCACCCGAGCACTGTAGCATTGCTACAGTGCTACAATTCACTACTACAGTGAGGACCGGTATCGGGCGATCCACGTACCGCTAGCCTGTCGGACCGGTACATACCGCCCGTACCGGGCGGTACGATTCGATATGGCAGACCTTGGTCTCAACAACATCTAATTGATTAGTGTATTGTTACACAAGTCATAGGTCTTATGTTTGAGTCCACTTCGATATATGTTATTTAATATAATAAAAATCTATTTTAATATGTTTTAAAAATAAATATGGTGATCACCACCCATGATCTATTATCACTCTTTATTCATTTTATGCTTTCCTAATCCAATTATTGAGGTCTTATTCATATTTTTACTTTGTGCTTCCATTTTCTGAACCATTTAGGCACTTTAATTCATAAATAGATAAAGAGGAGGGACAAAAACAAATTACTATTACCCTCTTGTCTAATCACAGCCGTCCATCTGATCCAATAGAGCCACATCCAAGCCCTTTAATATTCTCAAAGTTATAACTACTCGCTTGCTCGTTATCGAGTCCGCAACTACGTCTCTCCAGATACGAGCCCCACCCTGCATCACCAATTGCTGGGTGGTAATGCGAAGAGTAAAAACCATGCTTGATCCGACTTACCCTCTCGAATCTCGCGGTTTCTCCGCTTCCCGGCAATCCCAAATCCTGAGTCTGGGAATGGCGTCTTGCTTCTTCATCTGAGAGCGCAATCCTTCGTGGATTTGTTGTTAGGGTTTGAAACCCGATCTTTTTGCCAAGCCCGATCCGTTCAGTCTTTTCTTATCTTAATCCGGAATTTGGGTTGCAAAATCAACCATGCTCGGTCGTTTCTCAATTCGGTCATTCGAAGAGAGCACCGAGAGTTCCTCATGGGGTTTATCTTCGGATCTCGTTCATACGCCCAAGTAACGACATTTTTTGAGCGAAGAAAGAATGCTAGGGTTTTGGTGCAGACCCTCTGCCTTCAGCGCTGCTTTTATCTGACCATCTCGTCTACTTCTTCGATTTCTCTACGCTTAAGGCTTCCACCGTCATTAGATGATGCACGATCAGGTCATTCCTCCTTGGCTCCCTTGATAAGTAAAAACCTCATCTTTCTTATCCTTTGTGGTAGGCCACTGTATTGTCAACTCGTGAAGGAGCTTACATGTAATCCGAAAATTCGAAATTTGATGAGGTGCCTAACCATTTGAGAACCAGTGCAGGGTCTTACATGTTTGGTTTATAGTTTAATTTTTGTTTCAGTAATTGTTAGAAATTTGGTTTCTAACCAACTTGACCTTTTTTTTTGTGATGCACAAATTTTGAGTTCAAAGGTTAATTTTGGTTTTACAAATTGTCATAAATTTGAGTTTTCACCAGCTTGGCCCTTTTTCTTTTTTTTTTTGTGATGCACAAAATTTGAGTTCATAGGTTAATTTTTGTTTTACTAATTGTCAGTTTTGTGATGCACAAAATTTGAGTTTATAGGATAATTTTTGTTTTACTAATTATTACAGATTTGGTTTTTCACCAACTTGATTTTTTTTTTTTGTGATGCACAAATTTTTTTGACTTCACAGGTTAATTTTTGTCTTACTAATTGTTAAAATTTGGGTTTCACCAGCTTGACCCTTTTTTTAAAATTTGTGTTGCACAAAATTCGAGTTTATAGGATTGTTTTTATTTTACTAATTATTACAAATTTGGTTTTTCACCAACTTAACTTTTTTTTTTATATTTGTGATGCACAAATTTTGAGTTCAAATGTCTACTCCACTGAACCTTGTTCTTTTTTTTGGTTTAAAAAAAAAGTGAGGAAGACGAAATTTAAACCCAATATTTTACGAAGAAATATCAAAATTTTTGCCAACTAATCTACTTAAAACCTTCAAGAATCTCATAGTTGATATATTTAGACTCTAAAAATTGTCTGCAGTGATGCTTCTCCCCTGTGGACTTGTGCTCGAATCATGTCACATAAATTGGGCTTTGTACCTGTGCCTTACAACTAGTTCTCATTTTCTACTCATCATAAACAGTTAATTTTCCTTCACCCATTCATCCAATTAACTTGGTTGTGTTGTATTTTGCCTTTTTTTTAGATTAACCCAGTTGTGTGATCTAACTTAGTGTACAATTAGTGACGTAACCTTATTCATATCTGTATTGAGATTCCAAAGTGATACTTATCAACTAATAGACAAAAAGATAGGAAATGCTCTATTTACTGGTCTAATCACTTTGATCTGTGACACTTTGACGACAACAAATCCAACGATGAGCCGCGTTGCCATCATCGTCATCATTGTCAGTGTGCATTGATGATAATAAACCACTTCCTAACTCAGGAGTTTATTTCTAAGCAAGTAACACAGCCATTCTGGCAGAAACAAAAGGAGAAATGGACGTTTCAGAACTCAGTTACCTTAGAGGAGGAGGACGTTGGTGCTCTGAATGCAATCAGATGCCAAGCTTAGCAATTTGGCATAAGAGGGAAACTCAAGATGTAAAATGATGTGAGGACTTATCGAACTTTGTTTATTCTCCAACATGGCAATCCTGAAACTGAAACATCATGGGTTTCATTAAGCATGAGCAGCAAAGGCAGGAAAGAAAAGGAAGGGGAAGAAGGGTATACAAATCAAACACCTGATGATGCTAGCTTAGATGACTGGTGTCAACGAACCCTGTCCCAAAGAACGGCTTGAACAGGAGAGATTCCTGGAGCTGACGGCCACCGTCGCTCCTCGACTCAAATGGAAGCACTTGCAATAAGGGCTGCTCAGGACGAGCATCGTTCGCATACCCTGTGATTGGTGGACTGCGAGATTTGTTGGTTGACAGAAGAGAGAGAGCACGCCAAAGATCCGGTGCTCCATCCGATTGAAAAGTAGCAGTCGCTTCAAGACCTGCAAACGAATCACGGAGATGATCACAACACATCCAACTTATACCATCAAAGCTATGAATTTGCAAAATATAGGCTGTGATAGCATCTCCTCTCAATGTACTCTGGAAGAGCAGTGGTAGAGGATAACAACTAAGCAAAATGTCAACCATGTCTAACTTAGCATGGTCAACTGGTTCAAAAGCATAATAAGTCAACCATGTCTAGCTTGGGATGTGTTGTACTGTGAGTGCTCAAGAACTCAACAGTCCAACACCTCCACAACCTATGATATGTACAGCAACAGGCTATCACGTCCTGGATATTTCGGGCTGGCATATACATGTATATTCTCTTTACTAACAATGAACTAAAATACATCCTCTCAATAATATAAAAAAAAAAGGTTGCCATTAGTTGATTTACCTTGTACCAATGTCTTTGGAGATACCAATGAACAGGCCAAATGACAAACAATTCAAGTAAAGAAAAAAAAGCTATTGAGCACTATCTTTCCTCTCAATCCCAATTATTTGGGTCGGCTACATTATGTCACCATTGATTTATGTTAAAATCATTATGTTAATTAAATTAAGAATATTTAAATCTTTATTTATAGTTTCTAATAAAGTTATTTTAACTCTCCCTCTACCTCTTCTTTCCTCGTACCATTAATATTCATAATTTCATTATCTTTCCTATCATGCATCACCTAAATAATATTATCGACCAACTATCCATTTGCAAGAAAGCAGCAGATTGGCAATGGAGAACTCAACTGCATTAAATTAATGGAAGCCATTTGCCTTTCTGCAGGGATAAAAGGTGCTCGAAAACATTACCTTGATTGAGGATCTCAGCAGTGGTGCCCTTTAGTGCCAGGAGACTGTCCATATCATGGCCAGTGTAAGCATTATTTAAGTTGGTATTGCTAGGAAAAAGCAGCTGCCCATTAGTACTTCCTGTTTCGCTCGACTTTCTCCAAGATCCTTCACTTTGTGTTAGCTTCAAGCTGCCTGAGCCATCCCATATTGAGCTTGCAATGCTTGTCATCTGACGGAAAGGAGATTGACCAAAAACAAGATTTGCCTGCTGTTTGTCATCTGCATAACACACAAAAAAGGAAATCTAAGAAAATGAACATGAAAGGATACAAATACACATGATCTATGGCCAATGGAGACAACTCAAAGTTTTAATGCATGAATGCAACATAAAAACCACCACAAATCATGGTCCCAGTGAGAAGCTGGAAAGTAAGTTTACCCAGTGACCGATGACAGAACTCCAAATGCCTAATTAAAAACATTACTCCAAAATATCATATGAACTGGAATACAAACTCCCTGTCAAAATGATTACAAATCATCATCAAATATTTAGCGTGGTAGATGACTTCTTTGGTGCATTTGCATCTCTCACACCATGTCCAGATCAAGAAGGAATTCAATATTGTCCTACAAAGCATGTGTGATGGGTTTGACCATTTGTGTTTGTCGACTTTATTCCCAGAAGTCTTCGAGAGATTGATGCACTAAACCGTACAAACAGTCAAAGTCTGAGACTGACTCACCAAATCATCTTTATGTTATAGCACAAGGAAAATAGAGTAACTACCCCACAATCAAATAGAATTGACATTTGTTGAATTCGATTCATGGAAAGCTACTTCATGCAACCCTTTCATCTAGGCCATCTAAAATAGATTCTGAATAGATTAAGCAATTTGTAGTTTTCTTTTTAATAATTTGCAAGAAGAAAATCCATTAAGGGGGCATCCGGACTTTCTTAAACTTGATTCTTCCTCAAAACAAGGTTTATCTAATATAGAGGGAATACTGTGAGCCAAAAGAAGTACAATAAATACTCCTAAAACAACAACAAAAGACCGATGATGAAAATGCGTTCAAGAATGAAAAAAGAAAAAAATGGACAGAGGAATACAAGCCAATTTGCCACAGCTTAGATTCACATTAAGAACTAACCAAATCTACAGCAACCTGTTCTGCATCTTGGTTTCAACTAACAGATGCAAACAAAAAGTCATCAAAAAATCACCATTGTCGTCTCAAAAATCATCCTTCATCCTAATCTTCTGGGAACATATAATAAAATACTAGAAAAACAATTAAAGAACAGAATGAAACAACCTTCCTAATTTAAGTTTCCTTAGAACCTAATTCTCTTAACATGTAACACATAATATGTAATGTCCCAGTTTAAGCCCACTTCAGTTGTAAGAGGATATTTGAATTAGTTTATACAGTTAAAATGGATCTACTATCATTAACTTGGATTGAAGTATTTTGGGTCAGGTGGTTCTAAGCTTATCATCAAGTTAACAAGTCAGTTATCTCATCAGATTAGGCCATGACACAATATAGTCATGGGACAAAAAAATGAATAAGACATATTAAGGATGACAACAGCGATCTTCCCATACCATTTAGATTCGACAAGGATAATAACACTAGTAAAATTTAGGGACACCAAAATTTTCTCATACCTTCAATAGATCAAAGCACAAATCACTTCTAGTAATATGCAAGGAAGCAACGATCAGTTGTAAGAAACATCTTTACTGTCTAAGCTCTCCAAAGCTTCCTTATTTGTCACTCTCATCTCCTCTATCCGTAGCATTGTACAGACCCATAATGACCTACAAAGCATTTATATTTGTGTTTTCACTGGCCACAAGACTACATCTTGTGGATTACAATAAAGAAGTCTGAATTCATATCAAAAGGTATTTAGTCTGCAGGAAAAGACAGCAAACTGTCGACTCAATCATGAAAGAAGTGCATGTATCAGATATTAAGCTATTCATTTCAACAATGAATGGTGAACTATCAAGAATCAACAAATACCATAGTATGATACTGAAAGCTTTGAAGAACTGAATGAGATTGTCTCTAGCTGTGGCTTCCGTCGACGTGCATTATGATCAGATAACCGTCTACGACAGCTTCGCTTTTTCTGATCAAATTCAGACAAATCATGGAACCTGAAAGATGACCAAGAAGGTGATATCTGTTACAAGAAGAATGAGGACTAACTACACAGATTCAGTGGATTGGAATTACAATACCCTAAATCAAGAACAGCTTTATTATCCATACATGTAATCATACTATGGAACTCCTAAAAGAAGCATAACCATATTTAGAGGCAACATGAATGAAAATTGAAGCATGTCAGCATCACACAACTAGGAGTAAAAGCTGAAAATAAAGTACAATACCAACTAACCATATACCTTTAAATTGGGGTGGAGAAGGTTGTGTGTTAAAGGGGGGTGGACCTTAAAAGATCCATGTGGATTAAGTTGATGTTTGAGAGAGAAAATAAAATTTTAAAACTAACAGAAGCATCACCTGCTACACTGTTGGCAAAACCTGCGATCCTGACCAGCAACAACGACCTTGGGTGACTTGGAATGGCTTTCACAAACTTTATGCTTTCGATGATAATCTTTAGATGTGGAGAGGTCGATGTTACAACCTTCCACCTGGCAGTAAGCTCTCAGCAAGTTCTGCTGATATACCCTTGATTTCTTAACCGAAGTAGTTGACAAGGGATTAGAAGCTGGAAAATATGAGCTCTTGATGTTATTCCTCAAGCAAGGATCTTCAAAATATGTTCTTTTTCCAAGCTTTAGAGTAATCACAGGCTCCTTAGTGCCTTCTGCAGACACTACAGCAGGTGAAGTTTCAGAAATGTCCACCCTAGCTAAATCTTTGTTCTTGTTCTGGTTGACAAGAAATCCTCCAACTGATTCAAAGTTCAGCTCCGGTATTTTCCTCATTGCATTTGATGTAGAATCAGATGCTGAAATGGAGCTTTTGAATGAACAGGAACCCACTTTAGAGCTAGAACACATATCCCCACCAGACAATTGCAGAGACCCATTGCCCATTCCTATGCCGCTTCCGATCTTTGATTTAAGTTCCTGTGCAGATTTAGAAATTTCAGTTTCTTCTCCGTTGAGTAGCGCCAAGGTCTCCCAATCAAATGAGAAGGGCATCTTTGAGGTCCAATCCATGGTGAATCTAATGCATAAGGCAAAGATTCAAGAAATTCAATAATTAAAAAAAATTCAAGGGAGCACAAGAAACGAAGTTCAGAAAGAGTTCATACCTAGAAAATTATAGGAACCGGTCCAACTTGTACTGTGCTTTAAAACCACAGCTTGTCAATGCAAACACAATGAGTTCTACAAAAGCTGTTGGAACAAATCAGAAAAAACAACAAATCCAATGTGACACCTGAAAAACTAGCAACTAGATGTTTACGTACATGTTTCTCCTCTTGGAATCAGGAAGCCATCATCTCAGCAAACATACAGTAGAGAAAATCTCCTTTTGTGCTTGCAACACTGATACACATCAACTTCCTACACTGAGCCCTAACCCCCCTAATTCAGGCTAGATTCAACTCCTCTCGAGGAAACGCTCAACCATTTATGCAGGTGGTCATCTCTTTCACTTCCATTGTCTACCATCTGAACAGGAGATGAATCTCACAAGATACAGGAAGATATTCCCATGACGGTGAGGCAATCAATTTTGACATGTATATCATGAAGGCTTGTCCCACCAGATGGTTGATTGACAAATCAGGACAACAAGTTCAATTTTGCTACCAAAACAGTAACTCAAATTCAAGCGGCTCCTCCATTAAAATCATATTTCTTCCATGTTTTTGTCCTATACAGATACCAAGTCTCTCTCTCTCTCTCTCTCTCTCTCTCTCTCCATCCAATTTTTCCTTCAAAGTTTACATATCTTATTCAACAGAATACCATCTTATACTGTTTTTACCACATGCCAGCCTTTGGGAGAAGATGACCTGATCTCCTATAGGAAATGAACAACAATAGTCTCTTTCATATTCTTGTACAGAAGCTTTTTCATTCTAACAAAAACTCAAAACACATAAGCTACAAACCTTCCAGTTTTCCGATTAGTTAGAGGCTTTGAGCACCAGATCAATCTGAAAACAAGCTTCTCAGAGAATCCAGAAGAAGGAAAAACTGGAGATCTTTTACTGCTACAAAATAAGAGACCAGATAATACAGTAAATCAACATGGTAATGAGTCAGGAACACCTTTTCTACTTTCCCTCCCCAGCTGAATCAATAGAACACATGAGTTTCTGACACAGCAGGTCCAGGGGTCGGGGACCAGATTTGTCATTCTACGGGTCCTCCAAGAAACTGCAAATGACTTCAAGAAAGAAGCAACCTTTAGGCTAAAGCCTCTTCCCTTAATCATTTTCATCCTTCAAATTTGCGTCTTGAATCCAACTAGTGAATAAAGGAAAATGATTGAGCGCAAATAATGGACGCAAATAATGGAGTTTCTGGTCATAAAGGACTCGTTCTTCTTTTGCAACTGCTTGGAGCAAATCCCCAATATGATCACTCCATACAGCCCTTCGCCCTTCCCCCCGCCACTTTTGCTTAGTAAAAAGGGTAGCCCTTCTTCTTCCATGTCGGAGAAGGAAAAGGGCAGATGCAAGATCCAATTTTTTCGCAAACGAGGCGAAAAAGGCCACCGATTTCACCACAGAAGCAGAACCCCTCTCAAAGGGAATAAGAGAAAATAACAGATAAACCGACAAACTAGTTAGCAAAGGCGGAATCTGAAAACAGGCCAACACCCAGTTAATGCCGTCTTTTTCATTTCTCTTCTGCTAGGATTCTGCCATTTATGAATCTGGAAACAGGAGATAGCCGCGGTTTCCAATCCAGCTTACAGGTTTTCTAGGATGCATGTGACATGCGTGCACGAGTCCGAGGACGGAAAGAGAGGCCTTACCCTACCGACCATGTGCGCGAGTTTTGGCCACCCAAGCCCTCGTTTTCTTCGATCTTGTACCGCTTCCGCTGCCGTCTGCCCCACCGTAGTCTCAGCATGGGTGCTTCCAGCGATTGAATTGATGGGATTGAACGCGTCCGTGTCGAAGCCGGGACCAACTGAGAGCGGAGCGGAAGCCCACCTACTCTCTGGTCCCTCTGAACAGGAGCGAGAGGCGCCGTGTGCGCGTTTGTCCGCGCAGACAGACAAGACGGACAGAGAAAGAGAGTGGCAGGAGGGTAATTAGGTGGAGTTGAGGTCCAAATTCATATACATTTGACTTAATATTCCCACAACAATAATAACTTTTAGAACAATCATTAATCATTATTTTTTAAAAAAATTGGTATGAATTTACAAATTTACAGATTATGTTTCTTATCGGATGAAGATATTATTTTAATTAATACCAGTCTAATATGGGCACAAATCTTGGAAACTAAATATTTATCAATGCAAAAACTGTAAAAAATGATTTGAATGCTTGGATTTAATTAAAAATATTATTTCATATAGTGTTTAATGGCAATAAAAAAAATTCAAATGTCAGGACATCATAACCTGTTGTTGCTGGTCTAATCATATGATAATTGTTTTGTCTGATGTATATATTTCTTTTAATTATGAAATTAAAACTCTCTGTTATTATTATTATTATTATTTTTTATTTTTTATTTTTGGGTGGGGTGTTTTGGGGGGGAGGTGGGGAAGGATATATTTTATAATTTTTATCTCATATAAGTGATGGAAAATGTGATTTGAGCCAACAAATTGTGATGAATAGAAGCCATTGGGATTTGTCTAAAGCAAATAGAAACCCTTGTAGTGATTTTATGGTCTATAAATTGTGCGTGGGACCCACACAGATCATGGTGAATGGGGAATTGGATGGGAAGGGAAATCAAAGGTGGGCACTACCATTGATGACACATACATTGGAGCTGATGAACACTAAGTCAGTGTCCTCTTCATTTGGGAACCTTCCTTTGGTGCTCATTGTCAATTGATGTGATGGTGCAATCAATCATCATGGAGCACACCTACCGTTCTCTATGGTTTTTGCATAGCCAACGATAATTCTTCTGTCTTGTCATGATGTCCAATATGAGGGTCTATCAAAATTTTTTGGCCCATGATTTCCAAGTCACAAGGAAAAAACAATGTGGACTTTGATCTAACTCTGCCCTCTTCTTTGAAGTTCTGTCCTTCTGCTTTGAAATAATTTTGTTCTTTAGCTTTTGGAAGTGTGCTTCTTAGTCTTCTTTACATGGATTTTATGACTATTTTTCATAATTTCGAATTTATTTTTAACTCTATTTTTTTTATAATACCATAGTTTTCTTAATGAAGTGGTCTTTCATGTGTTTGGGACCATATCACATCACAGTAGTATCCTGTAGATGCTGTATTTATTCACCAACATCTATAGAAGAAAATCTTGCAATTCTATTAGTATGACAGTTGATGTTGTTGCTCGTAAGTTATATTTCTACTGAGAGATTCTATTGATTTATTAGACTGAGATATCATCACAGTTTCCAAGCTTGTTAGTTCTTGTTGATCATGTTGTCCCTCAGAACCCTTCTCATTATCTTCCCAGAGGCTGACTTTGGTATGGAGTCCACAAAGTGCAGCATTCTTACTCTCTTGTATGTTGACACACTTGAGGCAACATAGCCCATGATATCATCCTCACTCTCCTTGGCGTCTCTCCCCATGACGACACAGGCTGCTGGGATCTCCCCTGCCTCTTCATCTGGCAACCTGCACGCAATGCAGTGCAGAAATCAGCAGCATTCTTACGAATCAATGTATGAGTAATCTGTTGATGGTGCCGACGAGAAAACAGCTGCGTCTTCGACTGAAGGATGGCAGACGAGGATGGCTTCTAGCTCAGCTGGAGCCACCTGCACGGCCGTATGAGACCTGAGCTTGTTCTTCTTGGAATCTTGAAGGCATGCACTTTGTTACCTGGAATCCTTTGTACTTGATCAGCTCCTTCATGCGATCTACGATGAACAGATCACCATCGTCGTCTATGTGCCCGATGTCACCAGTATGAAGCCACCCTTCTTGATCCAAAGTCCTCTCGGTTTCTTCTTTGTTCTTGAAGTAGCCTATCAGGTCATGCACAGTATCAGAATGATCACATCTACATATCATACGGGAGAGGAGTACTTACCTTTCATGACACATTGGCTTCTGACACAGACTTCCCCTGGTGTGTTCTTGGGGAGGGATCGACCGGTGTTGGGGTCGACGAACTTGACCTCGATGTTGGGAAGAATGAAGCCAACAGAGTTCTTCTTGGCAATGCTATGACCTTTCCTTGGATCACCGTGAGTTAGTGTGATGCAGCTATGCTCTGTCAGCCCGTATGCCTACTTTGCAGCGCAAGAGGTCAAAGAGAACATGAGAACAGTGTCAGAGTTATTCTTCACACTTGATCTTGTTCGTTAAGTGACCATAGAAGTTGTAGATTTTGAAAGGAGGATTAAACGCACAAATTATATATATATATATATATATATATATATATATATATATATATATATCTTGTTCATTAACTTATAATATTGTAATCTCCTAGGGAAAGGAATAGACTGCTTAGCCAAGTCTGCAATCTGAGACACGTTGTGCTGCTACGGATGGCATGCATGCAATGCACGTACCTCCTGAACTTGGACGCCGGGGAACTTCGCCTCAAAGGCAGCTCGCAACTCCGGCGCAAGCGGTGCGGCCGCCGTCATCACCGACTTGAGCTTTAGCTTGTCGAGATTGAACTCGTTCGTGATTGGGCTCTTGACCATCGCCAGCATGATGGCCGGGACGATCGGCGCGAAGTCCACTTCGTGGGCAATCAGCGCGTGGAGGAAAGCCCGCAGCTCGAAGCGATCCATCGCCACCACCTTCCCCTTGCTCCTGAGGGTGGCGCAGCAGATGCCGGTGATCCCGTAGATGTGGAACAGCGGCACGAGGCCCAGCGTCGTCACCTGGCCTACCAACTCCTCCCCGCAACAGAAGAGGGTGGAGCAGAGGTTGGCCACCAGGTTCCTGTGGGTCAGCATGACGCCCTTGGAGCAACCTGTAGTGCCTGAGGAGTACGGGAGGGCGCACAGGTCTCCTGGGCTCACCTTCTCTCCATGGTGGCTTGTCCCTGCACGGTCCGTCGCTTGAAGCAGATCATCCCATGCTACGGCACCCACCACCTGATCTCCTCCAGTTAGTATTACCGGTACCCCAAGATCTTTCACCTGTTGCATGTAGCGTCATCGATCCTGAGCTAAAACACCGGAGGGATCGATTGACAACCTTAAAGAGAACCAACCTTGTCATGAGCGAGCTTGTCGGCAACGATGAACTTGGCTTCTGAGTTCTCCACTTGTTTCGCTATCTCAGCCGGCATAGCCAGAGGGTTCACTCCTGAGAACACTCCGCCGGCAGCCATAACGCCGAGGGCGACCACCGGATACAGGGCGATGTTGGGGAGGGCCACCACCACCACATTCCCCTTCCTCAGGCCCAGTAACCTCAAGGCCTTGGCAAACCTACTTGTCTCACGTACCACTTCCCGGTACGTGTACGACTTTCCAGTGGACGCCTCCACCACCGCCACTTTGTCAGCATAAGCCTCGGCGTCGCCGAGAACGAACTCCGGCAGTGTCACATGTTCCGGTATCGAGACCGACGAGTACTTGCTACGAAAGATGAACTGCTCCTCCCCATCGATGCATATGTCTCCCATGTTGACTTCCTATCGACTGGTGAGGCCATAAGCTGTGGTATGGGGGTTATAAGACGTTGAAGAAGACCTTGTGATGACAGGTTTTAGCTGAGGTCTAGGAGACGGGAGGGAAAGAAGTGCACTTGGTGTGGGAGAATAGGTTATGATCTGGTGAGGTCTGGTTGAGTCATGACTTGTGAATGCATCGACATCTTGAAGAGCTTCTCACTATATATATAATATATATATATATATATATATATATATATATATATAATATTTCTTGTTGCACCCTTCAACAAGAAACTAATAAGGAAGAAAATAAATAAATCAATTTATTGTTTGGAAGATTAAGCAATAACACAAGAGAGTTGAGTTATAATCTCCTTTCAGTATAGTTCGGAAGAGGTCTTATATATTTATAGGTAAAGTCTAAGATAAATAATTAGGAAAGTTTTTTCACTAAAATAATTTTAATAAAAGATTTTACTATAATTAAAATATTTTATTTAATTAAAAGAATCACATAATTTAATATTTTAAACTCCGAGGAAGAGGGAAGATTAGCAGCACTCCAAGCCGCTTCGGGGGAGTCCGGAGAAGGAAATTGGGGCGATGGGTTTAGGCGATCTGCGTCCCGAAGAGCAGGTCAAGGATATGGCTGGGCTCGTACTGCACCGCGGAGAAGGCCGCGCGCGCCTACGACGCCGCCGTCTACTGCCTCCGGGGCGACATCGGACGGTTCAACTTCACGGTGGAGGGACTCCCTCCTCTCTCGGAGGAGCAGCGGCAGGCGCTGAGGGACACCGAAGTGAAGGCGATCAACACGAGGCACGTGTTGTCGCCGCCGTCGAGCTGCGCACTGCCAAACAAGAAGGAGGCGGAGGGATCGACGTCGGAGTCGATGTCTGTGATAAGCGACGTCGTCAGTGCATGTGGCGGCCACCGATTACGCGGGTTGGGACCTCTCGTGCGAGAGCTTCCTGTTGTGGGATGCAGCTGCGAGAGGAGATGTAGTAGTAAGGACGTGGAATTTGCTGCAAGGCGTCGGCTTCACGCAGCACTGCCCCGTTGACTCGTGTTGTTATGGACTAAATTAGAGAGTCTATGCATGAATTATTTTAAATCGACACCACCGAGCATTGGAACCCAACATCAACCAAGCGTGGATCACAAAGCTACTCATATACGGTCCAGATCAACGGATCGTCCGGAAGATCTCAACCCCAAGAGTACACGTATCTCCATCACCCCTTCATCCCGCACGAACAGCCCCACATCGACATCACTGCGCACGAATCTTGACGCAAGTCCAATCTCTCAAAAGTCTCTCGACTCGATATGAACGATGCACGATTCCCCAAGTTTTCAACGGACGGCCTGGATCGACGATCGGCGCTGGAAACACGCATCTTAAGCTCGACGGCTCACTGACATCCCCTCAAATCCATCCTTTCGCATCTCCTCTTTTGTCCAATTTTCGAGTTAATTTTCTGTTTATTATAAGAAAATGAGAAATACAATTAATTGGCTGTCTTCTCCGGCCGGTGGTATTCGCGACTCGGCTATCAATTTGCCGCTGTTAAACCACGACCCGACCACCGTGAAGCCACCAAAAGCCGGCCTGCAGCGGTGCGCCACCTCTCCTCTCATGAGTGACAGACTTCGCATTGTTCAGGTTGGTGACAGCGTCCCCTCTTCTGCAACTCTGGGGTGTAATGCTACTCCTGGGTCGCATTTTTTTCAGTTTGCGATCAAGAACGCAAGGGTTTCCCCGATAAGTTCTCTTTTCCGCATGAGTTGATGTTGCAGTATTCCTCCACGTTTTGCTTCTTTGAGCGTTGGGTTTTGTTGGGCGATTGCAAATCAGTTTGCAATCAAGAACGCAAGGGTTTCCCCGATAAATCCTCTTTTCCGCTTGAGTTGATGTTGCGGTATTCCTCCACGTTTTGCTTCTTTGAGCGTTGGGTTTTGTTGGGCGATTGCAAGCTTGGAGTTAATATTGCGTTGGTATGGTGGTTTTTTTCTTCTTAAAGATCGTTCCTTTTGCTTTTGTGCGAGTTAGCATTGTTGAGCTCTCCTAAAGGGCCTTCTTTACTCGAGGGAAAGAAGGACCTCCTAGGTATAGCTTCAAGTAAGGAAGTAATCTAAGTAGGATAAACTAGGGATATAAGTTATTTCCATTGAATAAGAAGGATTCTGAATTCAAGTCATGCCTCGAGGGTTTACCATCTCCTGTACATAGTTGCAGTTGTAGGAGAAAAGTTAATCACTCAGTCTAATGAAATTTCACTAAATGATGTCACTATAAGTTTTAGAACACAATACCGATGACAAAATAATTTTCTTTACATATATTGTATCGTTATTCGAGGTTTTGGACCTCAATTGGATTTAAAATTGAACATTTAGATTAATGATTTAATTTTCTAGTTTGATACTCTCTGCACTTAGGTTAACAAGACTGAACTTTGCCAGTGGATACTCCATGTATAAAGCTGATGGACACCTGCTTCCCCATTTTGGTTTGGATTTAATACTACACCCTTCATACCAATTATGTAATTGTTGGTATTTCTGATATGCACACGTGTACCAAGCAACATCTACATACTCTCATTTCTCAAGAACAATACAATTAACTCTCTTGTGTATACCATGTCATTGTATGCCCTCATTATGTACGTGTGCCAATTAATTCAATCAATTGGGCATGGAAACATGACTTAGTAAAATAGTCAGAATTTAAAGAAAGTGATTTTAAAATTTAGGAAAAAGATTAAACTTTGTGTTATCTAAGGCGTTTTTAATTAAAAATGGTCTAATAAGGGTTCAAGTTGTAATTTAGGAAAATGACAAACTGCAATGGCAATTCTATTCACAATATGTTATTAATAGAAATAAAAATTGTTAATATTCAGTTGATATGTCAATCTGTTTAATTAAATATCTGACATCATTTATCCATATCCATTGGTGCATGCATAGTTGGTACTATCCTATCTGTTTTTCATGTTCAGTAAATGAAAGTGGATGCATATATGGATATGCTAATATTCAGTTTGTATAATCCCGTCTTTTCTTTATCTCTTGAGCTATTTTATTTATGAGTTTCCAAGATATACTATAATTTAGTGTTATATTGTTGGTTACTATCTTAGAATATCATTTTCATGCAACATTATACATTAACTCTATTGATGCCTCTATTGGTTCGTATGACATTATGATTAATTCTTGATTTGTGCCGATAGATAAACTCTATTATTTGGGACACTATGATTAACTCTATCTCCATTTGTCAGGTATAACTTTAGAATTCTTACAAATAATTTTATCTATACTTCTAGTGAGAAAAACATTTATTTAACTACAACTATGACTACTCTTATAAGTAATTAAATATTCATCTCTCTTTTTAAAGTGAGTATTTATAATTATAGGATCATACAAAATTTGCAAGATCTAAAATTATACTATCATCTTCATTTCTTTCTCTACAACCAAAGCCCTTATGCACCCCTTTATATTCACCATATGTGTATCCTATATGATCATTCAAATTTCCTCCAATTATAAATTTTTCGATTATAGGTATTTCTTGAATGATTTCATCTAAGCTTTCCCAAAATTCTCTTTTGGTTTAATCATCTAATCCAACTCGAGGAGTATAAGCACTAATGACATTTAAAACATCTCGTCCTTTCATAAATTTTAGATCTACAAATCCTTTTACATTTATAAAATTATTCTTAAGATCCTTATCAACAATAATTTCTACACCATTTCTTTGTTTAACTTTTTTTGTAGACCAAATTTTAAATTCAGTACTATCAATCTCTCTAGATTTATCTTCTACCCATTTAGTCTATTGTAAGAAAATAACATTTATTATTTTTCATATCATAGTGTCTATCGATTCTAATTCTTTCCCTGAAAATGTTCCTATATTTCAAGTTGCTAACCTAACTCTCTGTTCTTGGACTAACATCTTTACTCTCATTGGTCCAAAACAATGAGAGAACCCTTGCCTACTCGGCACCACATCTGGGCGCCGTTGTGATGGGCTGCTTTCGGGCGTCCTCCTAGCCCACTGTTTGCAATTCGGGACATCTAGGTGGTGAAGGTACCTCACGTCACTTCTGGGTGACTACTTAACTCTATACTGAAATTGGTTAAGATCCATACTCACGAGTTATGACATAGTTTTACGTTGGTTGTCAGTAACCTAACGCAACCCTCCACCTTTTTCATCTAGGCTTGGGATCGGCATTGGCAGTGTTTACGTCGTTCACTGTCCATAATATTTTTTCATTTGTATTCTTCTCATGTTCATTGAATAGTAATAGATTATGGTAATAATCAAATGCTCAGCCTTATCTCGAGGCACATCAAACTTGACATCCATGAAGCACAATTCATAAAATTCTACAAGCCATAGATCAAAAGATGACTGAGAGCATCTGAATTTTCTGTGTTATTATATTCATCAAATAAAAATAGTACTGATGTGAATATGGTAATGATCAAATGTTCACCCTTATTTTGAGGCTCATCAAACTTGACATCCACGAAACATGATTCACAAAGTTATTCAAGGGTGTAGATGGAAAGATGATGGGGAGGATCTGAACTGTCAGAGTTTCATGAGCCTCAGTCCATCCCTGGGCAATATGCCTTTGGTGCAAGTAACATAAAAAAAATCACCTCTTTCTCACTTTCCTCTCAGTCTCTTTCTTGGTTCCCATCAACTCAGAGAGCAAAGGCAGAAAGAAAGTTTTCTGCTGCTGGTGTTTGTAACTCTGCTCTAGCTTTTAGAGATTTGAAGATCGAATTCAACGCATCTTATTTCATCCTCCCTCTCACTGGTAACATGGTTTATCTTTCTTGAGATTTTTGGCTGCTTTCCCTTGCTTTATTTTGTATTATCTTATTCTTCTGTTGTACTTCCATCTTTCTAGTCCAGAATTAAGAATACAATTTTGTTGCATGAATTATTATTATAAGTTGCATAATGTTGGGTCTAATGCAGTGCACCAAGTGACAATTCTTGTTCAGAATTTCTTTGACTATATCCCTCCTCAATGAAGGTATTGACTGCCAAAAGATGGACATCTTATGATTGAGATGATAAGTGGGCTGTTGGTATAAAAATCAACTTCTTATCATCAAAATGATGGCACATACTGGTAATCTGGTTTCTGGTAATGTGACCCCTTATTCATGCATTTTTGTGTTTTTCTAAGAACTATAGATGATTGATTTTTCATTCTTTTGCATTGTGCAAAAAAAGTTTTTCAATTATGTGCTTCTGAGGTATATTGCTTTTGGATTTTGATTTATGAAAAATTATCATTTCAGTTTGTCTATGTTTCATACAATGTACACATCATGGTTTCAATACACTTGAGTTTTGTATGATATCTGTGACTTGTCCAAATTAAGATTACATGGGAATAATTTATTGTTTATCTCTTGTTTAGAGCTTGATATTGTTATAAATCAGGTGGTGCAGGGAACTCATAAGTTATGAGTACAGTCGCTGTTGAAGATACAATTGAGGAACATGGAACTTCTATTGACGAGGAGAAGAGGAGAGTTCGATGCAAGTACTGCGGAAAGGAGGTGAATGGCTTTAACCGTCTCAAGCACCACCTGGCTGCTGTTGGGAGTGATGTGACTGCATGCATTGAAGTTCCAGCCATGGTCAGAACTCAGATGAGGGATGCTTTGCTTGGGAAGAAGAAAGAAAGGCTGCTGAAGGAGGTTGGAAGAATAGAACATCCTGAACTTCCTTTGAAAAGGAACTTTTCTCCTGCATCAAGCAAACAGAGATGTTGCCAACTCAAACTAACCCCTGGTATTAATTCAGTTAATAGCTCTGGACGAACAGAGATCAATGTGGGAGAGAGCTCTAGCGTAAATAATTTTTGTCCTAAACAGTCCCTGGTGAAGGGAGTGAACACTTTAGAGCCTCACTCAGCTGAAACTGTAAATTGGTGCAGCCCCAGTCCATTCATTACAGAAAACATGTACAGGATAGTCAAGGAAGAAGTGAAGGATGAATCAGCATGGCATGCAGCAAGGTGTATTGGTAGGTTCTTCTTTGAGGCTGGCATTGATACTGCCAATGTCAAGTTACCTTCTTTTCAGGGAATGATGGATGCTGTTATTGGTTGTGGGTCTGGATACAAGGTACCAACCTATGATGAATTGAAGGGAACAATACTACATGAAGAGGTAAAAGAAGTTCTTAAGCATGTGGAGGGTGTGAAACAATCTTGGGGCCGAACTGGTTGTAGCATCTTGCTAGATGGTTGGACTGATCCAAGGGGCAGGAGCTTCATAAGTTTTCTAGTGAATTGCCCCCTAGGCACCATTTTTTTGAGATCTGTAGAAGCATCTGATGCTGTTGATGATGTTGACACACTATTCTTATTAATTTGTAATGTCATTGAGGAGGTAGGTGTTAAGTATGTTGTTCAAGTTGTTGCTCATGACACATCAGACTGCATTGAGGCTGCAGGAAAAAAGATAATGGAGAAATACCGATCTATATTTTGGACGTTATCTGCAGATTATTGTATAAATATCATTTTTGAGAAAATTGAAGCTCAAGATTATGTCAAGAAAGTACTGAGTGATGCTAAGGCCATTACAAAATTTATTTACAGCAATGCCTTAGCTCTAAAACTATTGAGAAAACACGTTCGTGGAGGTGATCTTGTCAGAACCTCCAACTTGAAATCGGTGACACCATTCATCACATTGCAAAACATGGTATCTGAAAGAGAGAATTTGGCCTACATGTTTAACTCTCCAACATGGACTACCTCAGATTTGGCTTCTAAAATAAAGGGCAAAAGCATTTCTAAGTTGGTGAAAGATTCTTCGTTTTGGGTTGCTGCAGTTGATGTCTTGAAGATCACAAATCCACTACTTGACATTTTGCACCAGATCAGTGGAACAGATAGGTCTCCAATGGGTTTCTTATATGATTCCATTGATCGTGCGAAGGAAAAGATTAAAAGGAATTTGGGACATGAAGAAGCAAGATATGATCCTATATGGACTCTAGTAGATGATATATGGGACAACCATCTCCACAGCCCTCTTCATTCTGCTGGATACTTTTTGAACCCAAGTCTCTTCTATTCGAGTGATTTCTATATTGATGCTGAAGTCACTAATGGAATATTGTACTGCATTGTGAAAATGACTGTGGACCAACAGGACCAAGAGCTCATAGTTCTCCAACTTGATGAGTATAGAGAGGCTAAAGGTGTTTTTTCTGGGGATGCAGCAGTTGATCAAAGAAGTAAAATTTCACCAGGTAAGAGAGATATCCTCACTCAAAATTTGTCTCAGCTATTGCAATAACTTGTCACAGTTAATCCATGCCCTTCAACTGTCATTTTCTTTGTTAATTATGCTATATATAGAACATAGAAAAGCCACTAGCAAGAGCAGATGAGGATGTAGTACTTACTGGAGTGTGGTGCTATTTGCTAAGAATGATTTATGGTTGAGTTAGTTTTGCTACTCTGCAAAGGGTGCTCCAATTGTTGGTACTTATTTCCTCTTGTATGACTGAAAGACAATGTCCAAGTAAAAGCAAACACATTACTGAAATAGCTCGCAACTCCTTTTGGGTAAGAATTGCAGTTCAATTAATTTCCTAAAATGCATGAACTAAATTTAATGACTGATTTTGATGGCGACAAAAGATCTATGGAGTCGACCCAAAATAATTAAGACTTATGGTTTTGTTGTTATTGTTGTTACATGAACTAAATTTAAATGATTGAATATTGCATTAATAGTTTGTTGATTGAGGTGAGTAAAAAACAATGGTCCCGGATCCGAATTTTAGATGGGTTTGCAATTACATATCCATTCACTTAAAATGTTGATATTGCAAAACATCAAAAGTTGGTATTTGCTCTTTTAACCTTTGAAATAGAAGATATTTGTGACTGCCTTCTTAGTCAATTTACCATCCCAGACTTGAAATGTCACTTATTATTCCTAATTTTTTTGGTAACTAATAAAGGATAGTCTGTGCATCAAACTCCTGCTGATGTGGGGAGGATCAATAAATGCACCTTGTACTGAAGCAGAGAGATTTGAAAGTGGAAGTCCCTAAATAAACTGTTAAAGGACAATTGGTTGATGAGGGCGACTTCTAAATAAGCAGAGAGATTTGGTTGTATCGAAAGGTTGGTTGATGAGGGCCACTACTAAATCCAGCTTAGCTTGATAAATTGTTTGAGATGGTAGAGAAAGGCACTAACACAAAAACAAGTTTTCAAAAGTACAGAAGAAAATATCAATTTGAAGGGTAGTATGCACAATAGAACTCAAAACTTGAGAAAAATAACAAATCGTGGTTAAGGTATCTGGAATATCTTTTGAGCCAGAAATTCCTGTGGTGTTCTGCTGAAACCAAAGTACTAGATAAAAGCTAATACAGATGCTAATGATTTGTCAAGGTTTCGATAAGCTAGACTTCAATATATTTGCAATTTAACTATATTGATTATGGGTGAAAATTATCTTGGAAAAAGTTTAAGGACAGTCCAATATAACATGAAACTGAAAGATTGTTTGTGACACTTAAATTGAAAGATCTAACAGAAATAGCATGAGAATAAAGAAACTCCAAACAGAGAGAGGAATACATTTTCTTTGTTTACTTTTTTCAGAGGGGAAGACAATGTTGCAAGACTACTATTCATATGCAACAATTAGGGATTACAAAGCAGTTGAAAGATGTAGTCACATCACAAGGAAAGAACAGAATCTAAGGTTTACATGATATATTAAGAACATTAGGCAAAATGTTAGCTGTATGCAACCAAACGGCTTATGAATTATGTTTTAAGAAAATGTACAAGATATTGATACAATGTACTTTGGGTAGGATATTCTTCAGCTGTTAAAATGTTGATCTACATGTTCAGTACCGTTCTTCTATAGAAGCTAAAAAGTCAAAAGGAAATAAATTGTGTCGCCACAGTTTCCTACCTTTCTTGTCTCCTGCAGGTATGATGATTTCAGTCAAATTGTTTTTTTGATAGAAAATAACTATGGTAAGACAACAAGAAAATACTAAGAAGCTCACTCTATGAGATGACTTGGTGTGATAGTGTGATATTGATCAAATTGTTTTTTTTTTTTTTTTGATAGAAAATAACTATGGTAAGACGAAAAAAGCTAAGAAGCTCATAATTCTTGTGAAGTTTCTAACATAGATACATAGACTCTTTATGAGACTAACTAGGTGTTGACCTTGTGTTATCTAGAAGAGGGATTTTGACTTGTAATGCTGAACTCTAAAAGAAAAAAGAAAAAGGTTTCTGATCTAGCTTACCTTGTTATATGATGAAAGGACATTTTTACTTTATAACTCTTGTCACGATTAATTTCTGATGGCACCGATACAGTGATATGTTAGTGTTTTAAAAATAACTACATTTATCCTTTACAGGTTTTAGTGCTTTTGGTAATATCTTATATGAGATAGAATATAACCATAACAATCAAACCACACTTATATGGTGATATGTTGATAAATATGCATTTTATCTAGAGATAGCTTAACTCAGCTCAACTCTGTAACTGAAGGTCTTCATCTGACTGTAGGGACAGACTTTATGCCATGTAAAACTGTCTGATATATCTGTGGGAACATAAGTGGAGTGTATGTTCAAAGCTGTTCCTCAAGATAGCATGTCATGCAGTCATCGAACAGTGCAATCAAAATGGAACTCAAAACCACTATTTAAAAATTATTAGCTCTTAGCCAAGAGTGTTTGGCTGTGATCGAGGTTGTTTCAGCCCTGAATTGTCTACTTGTTTACTTTTCAGGAATCACATGGTATATTCAAGATGTCGTGGAGGATAAAAATTTTAGGCTGAACTTTCATTGAACGACGTTTTGCCTAATAATGAAAAGTGCATCACATTCTATCTGTCCTTTTAGTTGGCTAAAACTGTTACCTTCATAATTGTCATTGCTCCCATGACTAATGTTGAGTTCTCATTGTTCAGCAACTCTCATTCTTTACGACCAAGCTCATTTTGTGTATTTAGTGATTAATCGTTGACTGGGATGAACTATATAAAGAGATAGACACCTCAAGTTTCACTGATCCATAATGTGATAACCCTGACCTCATTTCTCTTAGGCCGATCCCCGTGCAGATCTCTAATTTTTGTGTAGGATTCTGAGATCAATCTCTTTCTTTCACATTGCAGATATGTGGTGGTCAATGCACGGAGGGCAATGCCCAGAACTACAAAAGTTCGCCGTCAAAATCCTAAGCCAGGCTTGCAGTGGTGCCTCGAGGTACATGCTAAGGAAGGATCTGTCGGAGCAGTTACATGCTGAGGGAAGGAACTGCATGGAACAGCAGAGGTCTCGTGATCTCGAGTTTGTCCATTACAACCGTCGCCTGTGGCATTCACCGTCCAGCTTGAAGCAGGAGATCGAGCTCGGCCATGATGACCTTAAGCCCTTGGAAGAATGGATTGTAGATAGAAACTGACAGCTTGTTATATGAACTCTGACAACTTGTAATGCTTTTTTTGAACAATGGTAGTGGGCAACAGCTTCTCCTGATCCCTTTGTGTGTGCCTCCATTTGATTTGTGCTCTGAGTTCGAGATTGATGGCGGATGGCTATACAACATGACCGTTTTTTTTGTTTTTGTTTTTTGGGAAGAGCACAAAACAGAAATTTATTACTTATCAGCAAGTTGGTTGGCACCGAATCGACAATGTTCTATTTTAATCGCATTCAAGGATTTATACAGGGAATAGCAGCAATTCCCCACATAGAATTGCGCATGTTACTTAGTACGCCTCAGCTGCTCATGACTGTGATCTTAGCATTCTGTAAGACAAATTATAAGATGGTAATTTTTCATGTTGCAATTCCTATAAAGAAAAATTGCTAGCATAATAGTGAGGAATTAAAACAAGAATACAATATGGTAATAAGAACTTACCAACTATAAGTAGATTAATCGTGACAAGGAAATCAAGAAACCAACTTTATCCTAAAGCAAAAACAAAAAATATGTTATAGGGAGAAATTTGTGATCCGTTCACTACCAAAGCTCGCTAATGTAAAGAAAATACTTGTGTTAAGACTTTTATTGTCATTAGATTATATTACATACGGGACATTGTCGTATATAGCTTGGGACCTGATAAGGTCCACACCGGGCAAGCTGTAGGAGCTACGAGGAAGGAAATGTTGTGTCCACCACTCTTTCAATGAGCATAGTTTTATCGTTTGGAAATGTTCTTAGACGACTTCAATTTTGTTCTGATAAAAAGTCATCATCGGATGATGCGAGATGGACGTCCTACGATTTTGATTTTGTCCATTGGAGGGCCCAAACGAAGCACCATCCAATAAGACGTACACGATCAGCATTTCGAGATAGACAACCCCCCCCCTCCCCCCCCGGGGAAAAAAAAGCCATATCTCTAAAATCTACGAGTGAATTCACGCCATCAAACCATGACTCACCAATCAATCAATGCAGGATTGTAATGCGTGGATGGGGTTAAGCAATGTGACATGAATATTTTTAGGGACAATTTTTTTTTTTTTTTTGTGTTTTGGGGGGTCAAAGTAGCAACAAATATACATTCTACAAAATATGGGCAGAGGCCTACCTACCTACCTACAACAAGGGCAAAGGGCCAAAGGGCCAAAGGGCCAAGGGAAAAAGGACACCTCCAACCGGACACATAAACAGGAGAAATAAGTAAAACACTGATTTTAAAGCTCAGAAATCGATTAATTAGAACATCTATAATACAACCACCATCCATCCGTACCTCCATGTATGGTGGAGCACTGCTGCTTGTTAAATCAAAGAATTACCTTAAGCTGATTTGGTTAGCGCAGCAAACAAACTTTCTGTAGCCAGTCCGCTTTCCCACTCCTATAGATTTTGATCATATGCCATGCCATGCACATCGGTCCGTCAGTCGTATTCAGATCTGTGAAACCATCGCTGGCTGGCACATTCAGACGGCGGATCTTCGTCGACTGGCAGCTACATTCCTGTTGATCCCTGGCTAACAAAAACCTTTACTGTACAGTTTGCTATCCAGAATTGGCGGCAACCTCAGCAGCTCGCTGTCTCATCATCTCCATTACGGCAGCCCTCCGCCGGGAATCAGATTGCTGCTGCAATCTTCTCAAGTGTTCCTTCAGATCCCTGGAGAATTGAAAAGACGAGGTCAATTTTTCCATGGTACCAACGGCAAACAACATCACCCAAGTGATCGAGCAGAATAGAACATATCGAGTCATCAAAGGTACCTGCACCGTGGTACACTGCATTCTGATTCTTTGCAAGCGCGGGAATGTATTTGAAGCAGATACCACATCTTCTTACATAGAACACAACCTCCCGAAGCACGCGTCCTGCACTGTATTCCATGGCGGAAAAGACCTTTGACTTTACGGCAGTTTGGATATTGGCATTGAGGAGACCGACACTGCGATGCATGGACCAAAAGATCTAGCATTTTTCTAAGCTGCGGTACAGAAGAAGACAAGTGAGCACATAACAGTGCAGAACTCTTTGAACTCAAACCAAACAACAGAGAACTTCAATTACAGTTTAAGAGCAGTCTTATAACTTCGTAGTGCCACAACAGTTGATGTTAAGCACTGCAAGTCATACATCCATTGCTTTTTAAGTGATGTTTTCATTACATGATGCACAAGCAATTGCCAATCAATATCAGTAGAAGCATGATGTAGACCAAAATAATAAATCAACCAAGGTCATTGAGCAAGCTAAATAAAAAAGTGACAGGCTACTAATTTTAGAAAGAGTTTCTCTAAGGTAATAGTAATTGGGCCTTCAATTGCAAGGAACAAACCTTGGCCAACACAATCTATTTATGTTTACAGTCTAGGGAAAGTCAGATCCTGTAAATGGAAACAGATATGTGGATCTGGATAACATAAGCAATAAGTATGAGAAAATACAATACATGTTTTCCTCGGCAAGCTTATTTGCATGCACACATGCACAAGATGATGCCACTAAAAAATGTGCAAAATATGTGGGCATCAATTTTGCATATGCATATTGCAGAACTAAAACTAGCAAGCAGAAATGTTGACCATGCAGGATTTAGTAAACACATGACAATATATATATGCTAGACGAAAGGGGTATCATGATGATAGAAAGAGTCAATAAATTTTTTGTTCAGCTTAAGAATTTTGGATTAGTGGTTCAGACTCAATAAAATTAACAAGGCAATTACATCATCAGGTCGATCGTGATAATTGGTCTTAGAGCCAACTTAGTA
The DNA here is from genome assembly GCF_036884655.1 of Musa acuminata AAA Group. Classification (NCBI taxonomy): domain Eukaryota; kingdom Viridiplantae; phylum Streptophyta; class Magnoliopsida; order Zingiberales; family Musaceae; genus Musa; species Musa acuminata. Next base: position 45,974,926 of record NC_088332.1, read on the forward strand.
CTAGAACATAACGAGAGACTCGAGTAGAAAAGGACTCCCTGTAGATGAGATCATGAGTGCACGTTATTGCATGAAGCTATCACTGAACAATGCCTCACATGCATCATGTTATTATTTGATTTTGGGTTAAGTTGGATTTTGATGAAAATATCAAGCCCTTAAATGGGGAAGATTCCAACACTAATTTAGTCTCACAGCGAAAGTAGGTCAAGACTCAGATAGATGTATAACAGGTTGATGGATGTACTACTATTAACTTTGGCTTATGTATTTTGGGCCGATGGTTCAAGCTCAACAAAGTTAATAGGCCAGATATGCTTAACATGTCATTTATCTAACCGTATTAGGGCATGATTAGAGGCTCGAGTAGGAAAGGATTACCCATGGAAAGGTCAAAGAGCGCATCATGGACTAGAACCACCACAGGGCCATGCTTCATATGCACCGTGCTAGGGTATAATTCTGGGCTATGTTGACGAGGACATCAAGCCTTAAGCAAGGGAGATTATAGCATCACAATTTAGGACCACATAGAGAGTGGACAAATACTAAGATTGACTTATCAAGGTTGAGTGTATTATAGTTAACTTCAACTTAAGTATTATGAACTAATGATTCAGACTCAACAAAGTTAACATGTCAGTTAACCCATCAGGTCGAGTCATGACAATTTATAACTCCTCTTTGTTTGATCATCTCAAAGATATAGAAAATTCAGCAACTAAAAAAAGATAATCTTTATAAAAAGATCCATGCCTCCATTGGCTTTATCAATTTATCTAACAATCTAGTGTCCACAGTTATTTTCTAACAACTGCAAATCAACTCATTAATGCTTTTCCACATTGAAGAAAATGTCGAATGCTTATACCAATGCTTTTCCACATTGAAGAAAATGTTAACTTCAATTGCATAAGACCACGGTACAAGAATGCTTATTATGTTTTAGTCATATTTAGATCTAGTATACACAATGAAATAATTTTTTCATCAACATCTTTTCATGAGGAATGCAAACTTGGCATTTGTAAACAACATGCATAATTATCAAAAGCAAGCTACATCAGGTAAATTGGTCTTGATTTGTAGGTTAGGATAATGATCTGCAAAATTTAGGACAAAGTGTAATGTTGATCAATAATTGATTCTGAGGATAGAATTTTATCATTTCTTATGGACGATAAAAAAGAAGATGCATCCTATAATTTTGTAGTAGTACAAGTTAAGCATGCCATCAAAAGTATATAAAAAATGATGCAATGAAGCTGCTGCAAATCCTCTTTAACAGACAGTCATGCAGATATCAAAATTATCAGATATAAAATACTCCTGAATCTTTTAACAATGTCATTACAATAAGCAAAACTAAAACAAATTGTAGAAGTTCTTACTAAAGCAACACAATAATATAATGCCTCTAAAAGGTTATGATCAATCTCAAAATAGGGAAACAACGGTGTAACAGTAACTAAGAACTAATATGAAAAAAATAATATTCCTAAGAACTTGATGTTATCTAAAATACATTTGAAAATTTTAATCAATAAAACTTACCTGTAAAACTCGTTTTGCCCGAGCTTCTTTATTCTGGGCATCACGATCAGCCATTGATGGATGATTAGTCAACTTATGAGCATGATCAATACCACCTTTCTGATAACAAGCATTGCATACATCAAAATCCGGACAACTTTCACAACGCCAGCCCAGACCAGCTTCGATATCATGGTGGCAGACAATGCATGTGGTTACAAAAGCCGGCGCAGTAGGATTATGGAGGTGATATAAGATCATCATCGATGAATGCTTAGCACGCCTTAGAGTATCATATTGATAATGGTTTCCTTGACAAAGACTCAAAAATGCCTGCCTAGTGTCAAAAAACTCACTTTCTAGGATATCATCTTTGTCCTTTGTATCCTGAGTGACATCATTAATTTCAACCTACAGGGCATACATATGTTAGTGGTCAAAGTTCTCGTAAAATAAGCAAAACATATGTACACAGCCATCCAACTTATCCACAAACATACACATGTTGCTTTATAAGAAATGCACGCGTGAACACAGAAAATTTTAAAATTGAAAACAGTTAAGAGTAAGACTTCTGACACAAGAACTCACTGGATAAAGCATATGCTTTTCCCTACTGTTAGTAGGATGTCTCTCTCTTTCATCAACTCTTTGTTCTGCTTCATGACACCTACAATCAGATATAAACCAATCAAATTGAGAACTCCAATATATTCAGCTCCTTTAATAATTAATATAACCACACATGGTTGCACACAAGAAAGTCACTTAGAGCAACTCTTTACCACTCTCAACTAGACTTTTAACCACACAATAGTTCATGATTAATGTATGAATCACTTCAATCTAGTAATATTTTGTGTTATATTGTACCGGTAAGATACCCACATTACGGTCCAAAACCACTCTATGGACCATACTGATAAGAGAAAAATCATTCACTCAAGTAGGTTAACTTTGAAAGGCATGACTAGGAGGGGGTAAAAGAACTAAAAAGGAAAACAGAATTGAACTTCCAGACACCATATTAGTGTGCAAGCATCAAGCATGTGGTTGCCTCCTATTTAGAAGTAACAAATTTGGTCAATTTTAGAGTCACTAGAAGTCTGGAATCATTCGATTGAAAATTGAAGGCTTGTCAACTCTATTAGAAGGATCATATAGAATGGCATTAAAAACAAGAAACGAGAGAGGCACTTTTAAGGCTGGTAGTTTAAAAAGAGGACCAAATTAAGTATAATAATTTTAGAAGGACAATGACAGAGTATTATTTTAAGGAATAGCAATGTCATCCAAAATTCATAAACAAGGACTTTCTAGCCTCTACCATATCATAGGAGCACAATCTGCACAACATTGTTCCATAGAATTATTTGATTGCAGTTCTGTATTTTCCAAACTTCTGGCCTTGCATAAGTGATTAGTTAAACAAGGATAAATGAGGCAAGGCCGAACCTCTTTTTGCAGGAATGATGAGTCATGATATGTGAGCAATCAACTCAATAGTAAAAAAGGGTAGATGCTTATGATTATGAGTATAGAAGCAGATCATTTATGAAGTAGTGGTATAGCTTTCAAACTCAAGTAATTGTTTAAAAGCACATTGATTTGTTAAATTTTCCATTTGACTAATAGTTTTCTTTTCTCTAGCAATTTAAGAAGTAAACAATGAGAGAAGAGACAAGACATGGAGGAACAGAAAGGAAAATAACATTCTTCACAAACTATCTCCTGCGCTTCTAGAAATAATAAATAACCCATGTATTGAGGACAAGCACATTAACAAAGATAAAAAACAGCAATTCTAGCATTGAGAAACAACATCCAATTCATCTTAGACATATAGACTATATATAAATCTCACTTATAGCACCTATACTTCCTGGATTTTTGCCACCTCTTTACAAAGGGCACTTAATTTTGCACTTTTTTCTTTGATTTTCATAATATATTAGTTCATCAGAATAAAAAAATGCTGCCTTGTAGATTGATACTTACTTGTCACAAAGTTGAAAGTTTTTACATTGACTACAAGCCCATCGTGTCCCACGTACCAGTAGCATGCAACAATGTGTGCAAGCATGCTGCAAATGGACCATTATGAAGTCTTCTTTCATGGGGCATATGGTTTCACCAAGCTGTGTAAGAAAACAAAATGTTAAGATAGCCAGGAAAGTGGTGTTCAGTACAAATGTAAAAGTTCTGGAATAATTAAGCATACAAGAAATAAAACTCATGATCGTTTTGAGACCACCAACAAAAAACCACAACCAAGGTTTTATAAGATTATTGTAAGATGATACTTGATACTTGAAAATTCAGTTACCAAATAATAGAATAACCAAGTAAAAGAAAATTACTTTTTGCATCAATAAAGCATCCTTAGAGGCATTTCCAGAAAGATCAGAATGACCAGCAGCTTTCAGAGCCCTTTTCGTAATAGTCTTTTTGGTTTTTCCCTTTTTCATTTGTTTGCGACCATCTTCTTCTTGGCGAAGTTGGTTGATCAGATCCTCAGCTGCACCAGGCCAATAATCTCCATCGAAGTATGGCAAACGAGCTGCAGTTATTTTAGCCTTGCACTCCCCCATTGTCACAAAAAAATGATCATACAGGTTAGTCAGGTCGACAACAATATTCTCCTTAGAAGCTTTTCGAAGCATAGTCAAGTACCTGATAAAAGAAAAAAAAACAAATAATGCAGTGCATAGCAAATAATGAAATCTGAAAGAAAAGAAATGATTTGAACACCTTTAAGCTTACCACTCCCTGAGTTTGTCAGATTTTGGAGTTTTCTGAATCTCAGGATGGCAATACAATATGTAGTCCTCACCCTTTAAAGGAGGACATGCCCAGATGTAACAGCTTGTGAACCCCCGTATCTTGCAGTATTCAAGATATCCGATCTGGAGCCACATATAAATGGAAACATGTTATTGCTAAAAAATAAATTGAAATAAAAAAAAGACTAAAGTACACAGTCATCATTGCTTTTAGAGAAAACAAACATGTGATCATTAATATATGATGGAACTTTTTTTCAATTATATTTATAACATGAAAAAAAAAAAAGGCCACTGAAGTCAAAGTACCAGAATTTCATGATAAACAAAAGTACGTAAAGCTTCCCCAGTCACTGTTTTGATCTCAGGCCTGAAGTACTTGACAGAGTCTAAATATGAAAGATAGACGCGCCGCTGGTTAGGAAAAGAGCATTCTGAACCAAATTCCTGAACATACATCCCAAATAGGCATACTTCTACACCTTCTATCTTTTGAAACAATAATATGGCCTGGAAAAAAACACAAATTTAGAGCTTGCAGATTTCAATATGGAGATGAACTATTTCTTTGGAAGTTTAGTAAATTCCTTCAGCATAAAACAATAAGAAGCACATATTTCAGCAGTTTATTGAGAATGCAGTTTTTGTACCTTGGACTTATAAGGAAACTCTTTAGGGTAATTTTCCTCATGAAATATCTCTAGAAATCGCTGCTTTACTTCCAACTTTTTGTCAACAGATGATACAACTCTAATTACAAGCCCTTCAGCCCCAGGCACCTAAAGTATGGAAAAGAAGTATGAACTTAAAGTATAAAGAAATTTACCATCTTTAATTAAAAAATATAAATAAAAGTATTGGAACAAATAAAAGGGACAAAACAACTTTTTGTCACATAAATGAGAAGATGCATTAAATATTCGGAAAGAAGCTAAAAACTCAGTTCTGCAATACTAACTATAATCAAAGATCTTAGCATAATAATAAATCACCTAGGCAAAACTCCATAAAAACAATGGTTGATAAGATCACACCTAAATAAATACATTCATAAAGGACAACAAACAATAATTAAAATATGCATAATTCTCATTGTCACAAACTGACCCTACATAAATAAATAGATATATGTTTGCATGAAGCAGCTAAAAAGTAAATCAAATTCGGCACCTGAATATGTTCCATTATACCAGGATAATAAAACTGAGTTCTATGTCTATATAAAAAATGAAATAGAACTCAAAAAAAGAAAACCAACGCATATATGTGGCACAAAATAGACAATCAACTCAGAAAAAATGACGGTAACTCTTCTTGTAATAGATTGACATGTGAACAAGAAAGCAAAGACTGTGATTTCGGCTGAAACAGTATGGTACGACGGGTATTGACTGGTCCGACCAATGTTCATGGACCAGACGATTTCAGCAAAAATCAGCCAGGCAGAAATATCTCAACATTTTCAGATTTAGGTACACAAGATCTAAGTAAGACCAGTCAGAATGCCTTGATTAAGCTACATACAATATAGATAATGGTTGCAATGCCAGATAAATACTGGATGAGTGATGGTCCATGGCAAGGAAGTTATATTGGAAGTTGGATGATTCATGATATTGACAAGGCATCACTTTTTTGCAGGTTGCATTGGAGTCTTGTGCACAGTAATCATAGGACTTGGATATGTGCAGTATAGGTCTAGATTAGGTCTTATTTCCATACAGAGTAGTTAGGTCCTATAATTATTTTTGAAGCATTCTTTCTTTTTTCTTAAGTGTTTCTAATGTCTTAGTATTGTCTTTTTATTTAAATAATACTCGGTTAATGTTAGTTTAGATATGGTAAGTTTTCAACAGTATATTTATATATCTCATTGAATTCTAAATAAGACTAGACAAGATATCCTTGTCTGACCTGGAGTTGAATACTAGTCTTGACAACCACTGCACAAGACAGTGGACATTGCAGATCAACTTATTTAGCGCCCTAATTCTACTCTAATTATGTCTACTCAAGTCGACTAGTAAAGGGTTAAAGGAGGCCAAGTCACTCTTAAATCTTTTTCACATTATCTATAGCAGGAATTTTAGAATTCCAATTGGGGTCAAATTTTAATAGACTGATAAAGAATAGTGAGACGTCTGATGAATAAATGGTAGGAATTTGTAAAAGAGGGAAGATCATGCTAATATTATCAGGCATCAGACTAATCTAAAATAGAACATGATGTCTTACTATAAGTTCTAAACAATAGTACAACCTATTGCAGGGCACAAAAAAGATGATATGTGAAATGCAGAATGATTGGTCCAGAAGATCTTAAGGTTTAATCAAAGTAATCAGCAGCTATGTCTATCTGGAAAAAAGAACGGTAACTATATATGCCTATATCAACCAATTGCATCTGAGATATAATAAAAAATAACACAAAGATTTGAATAAGAAGAGATGCAATACATCAAAAAGCAAAGAGAAAAGGAACTGAGACAATGGCCAGATGTAGCTCAACTGGCATTCAAAGTCATCTGTTGACAATTTCATAGAATTTGTCCAAAAACAAATGGAGGTTTTTCAACACCATTTATGAATCATCATTAACATACAAGGAAATGAAATTTTCAGTTCTAGCTATCAGAATATCTTTCATGTCCCTTCTAAGTTTAGATCAAACTATATTATGCAAGAAGGAAATGCAAAACCAATGTTCTACTCACATCATCAAAATTTTTCCCCAGATGCTTGGCTCTCTCTTGCTTCTCCTGCTTCAACCGTCTGAAAAGCCGTTGTTCTATGTGATCACTGAGTATGGTTCTTGGCAAATCTTTTGCACCAAGAACAGCACTCTGAGATAAGGGCTTGCGTTCACCACTTTCTATCTCCTCTACATAGCAATTAGGGCAAGTGTATTCAGCTTCTCCATCATTTCTTCGACCATTGAATAGAGCACATATTTGATGTTGCCAAGCTTCACATTTATCACATTGCACCCACTATAATGAAACATAGAGTATGTTTGAGCTTTCACACAGATCAGAATCTAAATCTCAAAGGAAAAAAAAGGAAAAAAAAAATGAAAATACAAAGCAGAGATTTACCCATTCTTCAGTTTCCTCATCATTTCTCTTCTTTTCAAGCTTTGTCTTCAAGAATGTAGATCCTTCAGCTTCTATAGTCTCACCACGAGCCTCATTATAGCATGGGATACAGAAGTAGTGACGAGTTTCACCACTTCCAATTGTATAATAAAATGCATTTCGCTTTATTCGAGCACCACAAGGAGAACAATATATTGGAGGGGGTTCAAAAGTGAGCTTTTCCACTGCACAAAGCTGACACGAGTTCTCAGTCATTGAGCGCTCCATTGCTTGATTCTTCTCAGCTTTAGCCTTACTCTGCCAAACAAGAAACTGATAATATTTACTCATGTCTGATTAAAATAATACTAGCAGTTCCTAGCATGGTCACAAAGAGTTTGTGATGGAAGTTAATCAATTTGCAACTTCAACATGCATTGACCAAAATACCTTCATATACATGTAAACAATAACATCCATAATACTGTCCACAAATAAAGAAAAGAGAAGAAAGATGGGTGGGGAAAGGAAGTCGGACCAAGCAGCATCTGACAAATGATGAAAAGTAGAAGATAGATATTGTTAAATTCCTTGTTTCAAGTGCATTATTTACATACTAATTACAACTCCGTTCCGATGAATCCATCATCATTTAAGTGAGACCAGTTCAGCCTTATATGCCTTACCCAAAGAAATGAAGCATCCACCACAGATGCCATGTAGCATATGTATAATGCTGTCAAGTCAGTGGAATGATAACTTTGAATATTGGCGAGTTCAAATGCTCAACAGAATGGATAAGCCATAACACAGAACAAACTCCACCATAGTTTTCCAATACAAGTTTCCTGGCGATTTTTGAAAAACTTTATTTTGATTGAACAGTAACTGCAACTCTACATTATGTTTTCTCCTTTTTTTTACTTTCTTAATTTGCATAAATTCGAATATATTAATGAGAAAAGAAACTCCTCGATTAAACAGATTGTTAAAAATCAAGGAACTATGTAGTACAAGGTGAGAAAATTTTGCAACAAGTATAAAAATACATCATAAAATATAACATATAAAAAATACTACTGTCCAACTATATCAAGAATCTTGGATCAGTATTTGTTGTCAGTGAGAAAACATAGATAATTAGTGCTACTACGAACTCCAAGCTATACAAGTCACATGATAAATTTATCATGAATATAATACAACCTGGTCGAACAAAAACACTACAAAGTGAGTGTATAATTTATGCACAAGCATGCAGTAGCCAGAGTGTCTCTTGATTTCATTTACAGACTTGAAAAATTGATTGGTTCTGCTAGTAGAACAGTCTATTGACTTGTCTACACTGGCTAAGTTCATCAACTCACATTTTCAAAGAGACAACTAAAGAGAGAGAAAAAAAAGTCCCATGTCTTGTAGGTTGGCACAAATATCTTAAGCCTATATGGATATTATTTATAATTCTTTAGTTAGAATGTTTGGTATAGCATTTTTATAGCACGTCACTCCAAGAATGGTTTTGCTGACTGGCACAACTTAGCCAAGAAAACAAGTTGGAACCCATGACACTGGAATCGTACTGGTGGTGCCAAAGGCAGGCCCCCGCCTATCGGCCAGTGTTGGTTGGAATTATACTGTGGCAAAAGGGTATCAGCACACTTTTATTCCAGAAAATAGCAATGATTGCTTCAAAAACAGCATCCATTTATGTGCATGCTGGTCCGTTGGAATAAGCTAGTGCAACAGATGCTTGTAAATTTTGCCCAGAAAATAGAATGGTGGAACAAATATAAGTACCCCAAACGTTAAAAGTATTTGTTTATATCTTATTTTTCAACGGTTCCAGCACTGAGTGTTAACCTTTTAAAAACAAATCCAACATCTATAATATACGTCAAGTGAAATCTTAAAGAAACCTTGGCAATCAATAGTCTGATGATGTTTGCAGAAGTTGTTATAAAAGATTCACAAAGTTTGTACAGATGCATTTACAGTCCAATAAGTAAGCACATGTCATAGTTGACTAGCAAACATATGAATCATATCAAACATCCAATTACTCCCATGTAAAACAAATACACACTGAGATGTAAGCTCAACATCTTCAGCTTTTGATGTCACAATTAAAATGATTGTTTGAGGTAAACAATATCACATACATTGAAGATCTGTTAGCTCAGGAAACATGAAAAACAAAAGGTTAGAAGTCAAAGGCATTACAGTAGCAAAACAAACATTTCAGCAGCTCTGTAAAGTATTGAATAGCCAACAATATAAGGCTTATGCATCAATAAGACATAATCTTCTTAATCGAAAAAAGGATAGAAACAATTTGGTGAAGACTATTATAGTTATCTAAAACAATCATCAATCAAAAAACTAAAAAATAAACAAATTTGTTGTTATACAACAGATGGCCATTGAAGAACAATCAAAGGGGGCATGAAATAATATGCCTCGTGAATATTTGAGCTTAAGAAAATTATCAGTTAAATTTTGGACAAGTAATGCAAGAAACCTAACCTGACCAACCCATCGCCTCAAACCAATTATATGCTCCTTAATTTGTTCTGGGGTGAACAGTTCAGTCAATGAAACACCTTTTATTTTTGGTTTCCCTGATTTACTTGCAGTTATTTGATCTGTTGGAGGGTTATCTGGATCCTGCTTGATTCCAGCAGTAGCCTGATCCAGAACTTCATCAACCACCATATTTTCTTGTTTGACATGAGAGTCAACAGTGTTAGAAACATCAGGATCTTTTTCACAGCTTGGCAAACTCATATTCCCATCAATGTCACTGCCAAAGACTGGTATCTTTTCTTGTCCAGAGCCAGAAGTTCCATCCATCTTTACAATGACCCCAGAATTAGCAGACATTTTCAGACCGGTTTGTTTGCACTCCAAGGACTGCACCTCTTGGAAATCATAAGGTTGGTTCCCAGAAGGAGCACAGACTAGTGAAGTTTCACTTTTAGGGAAAAAAGGAGATGCATGTTGAACCTTCATGCGCTTTGATGCAGACTGCCAGTCCTCGGAATTTTCAGTAGGCACTGTGTCTTTTTTCATTCCATCAGAATTAGCTTTAATTTCAAATACCACACTAGTATTAGATAAAGCACGAGCATGGGCCTTATAGTTTGCTGCTATATGATCATGTACTGGAGTGCAGACAGGACAATCGGCTGCTTGGCAAGTACGGATATGCTTGACAAGTTTCCTAGACTGGGAACAGCGTGGAAACTTACACAACTCACTCTTACAGATATCCATATGGCAAATCAACTCCTGAACTTTTATGCAATTAGTTTCTGTACATAGTCCTTTTGGTGCCGGACACCTGCGAGCATGATGCAGAAATAGTAACCACCTTATTTGCTTCAAATAGTTTTGTTGTTTTATAGAGTCTCCATGTTCAGCATCCAATTCTCTAGCAGAGAGGTGCAACAGCTGAGCTTCATTTTGTCCTGCTATTCTTTGATGAAACTCCTCCTGTGGTTGTTGGCCTGGTGGTTTGTCTAGCATCTGTGCTTGTAGTGGCTGTGGATGCCACTCAAACTGAAGGAGTTCTTCTGCTTGCGATCCGCTAGATAATCGACCAAACTTGTTTGAAAATCCATCAGATTGCAGGTGTGGATGCAACTGCTGTAAACCCTCTGAAACTGGGACATGAAAATCTTGAGAGCTGGGCAAATGACCAAGCAATTGAGCACTTTTAGAATGATCTCCGGAAGAAGAATTCTGGTGGTATTGAGCCTGTACTTCTGGAGGTCGGACCTGTTGAGCTGCTGACTGAATCAAAGTGTCAGAACAGGTTACATCCGCATAACCAGGCATTAGCTGCTCACCAAAATGAGAAGTTACCAAGGACTTCCTCAAAGAATCAGTATTTACTATAAGTTGTTGATGCTGCATACTTTGCTGATGTCTCTGCAGTAGCTGATGCTGGTTCTGAGGAAATGGTGCATAAGCTTGATTAGGCTGTTGCGAAGATTGCTGAACATGCTGTTGTGATTGCAGTAGATGTTCCCTGGCTGACTGTGATGAGTGGTAACTTATATTCTCTGATTGATCAGTCATTTGGGGTCTCACATTCAGCGGAAGTCTCATTGATTGTAAACTTGCATGATGGTTTAGAAACCCTGAGTTTGTTCTTGCCTTGGGATGCAAATTTACAGAACTCATGTTACTCATAGCAGATAAACCAGATAAATCAGGTCCATGAAAGGTCTCAGAGTGTTTTACATCATTTGCCTTTGCTGTATTACCATCAACGTTAGGTAATATTTGCTGTGATAATGATGCTGTAGAGAAAAAAAAGCTACACCTCTAAGTTTGTTATAACTATCAAATTCACAGATTAATAGTAGAAAGGTTAATTAACATATAGCTACAAACAAAGATATTTTATTTAAAAGGCATCTGATGGAAACTAACTACATCAGCAGCTAGCTAGAGAAGTAAACATGTATAAATTGAGTTGCTAATGATTAAGGGAGAAATTACTTGGTATCCTCGATTGATGATGTTGCTGATCAAAGTTCTGCAGCAGAGGCTTTGAAGAACTAGCATAAGGAGCAGGACTTAGGAAACCATCTGATGCTGTAGGCCCACTTAGTTGCATGTTGTCCCCAATTAATCCCAATGCACCATTTGCAAGCCCATTTGAGAATCCATAAGAGGAACCCTTGTGCAAGACATTGGATCTCATTCCACCACCAATTTGAGCACCAAGATTATGTGATATATGACTGTTTTGACTGGAAACATATTTCTTTTGATGGACTGACTGTGGAGCCACAGAAGGCTCATTGCTAGAAAATCCAGCTCCACTAGAACAGTCAGAGTTTGCAGATATTGCCTGCTGACTATTAAGTCCAGGGGTTGGTATCATCTGACCAAATTGTCTTGATATGTTGGTTGAAGCCATTGAGGACATTATATTACTTCCACCTGAACCAAGAGTAAAAGTTGCAGATTGCTGCTGGTAGCCACTAGATACTGTTCCTACAACATAAGTACAAGAAGTACAAATCAATCAACAGCAACAGAAGATATGCAAACGTTATTAACAAGAATAACTATACCCAGAACTTACCATCTGAAGCATTAAAGGAGGCACTATTTCCCGCATCAGTTGGGCCATTAGCATTTATAAGTAAGTTTCCTGTGTTTGCTGCAGTTTGAGATGCAATAGCTGTGTTGCTGGTGGCAATTGTAGGATTCTCTGGCTGAACCGGAATCATAGCATGAGCGCTGCCATTGTTTGGTACACCAGGAGTCGGGATCATTGTACTTACGGTGGAAGAAGATGTAATATGATGTGATAAAGGTCGATTGTGGTTGAGGACATTCTTTATTATAGAGAATAAACGAAGCTCAACTGGTTCCGAGGCTAAATTTAAATATTCTTCCTGATCATAAACACATTCGTGCATTAAATAACCAGTGAAGACTTTAGTGCAGGAATAAAATAACCTATTATGTGAAGCTGCCTCAAGAAGGAGACTTTTAAACTAAAGAACAATCTAGAATTGAAACTTTCTCACTAGCACTTAAACTAGAATTTTCCAGACTAAAATAGCAAACAGATTAATGAAGCATTTGAACAATAAAAGAGTTGCCACAGAAGTGCAAAAAAACATCGGTAAATGAGATAGTTACCCTTGTAGCATCCTTGAATATACGCTCCTCTAAACGCTTAACAAGCTCTGGTAGCCTCCGTACCCACTCATCAGGGAACATTTGTTTTCGTCTTTGAAGAATATTGTAGCTGCAACATCCAAACATTTATAACTGTCATAACAAATCAAGAAGCACAAATGTGAACACTTGGAGAATGCTACATAATTTCAATACTAATACACTGGATACTTATGTTGTATTGTTTCATCCTAGAAAGTAAATGAAGCTTTCAATGTCAAAATCAGTCATATTCATGGTAATTCAGACTCTTTTCAATTATAGGAAAATTTTATAAAGTCCTTTATAGCCTATACAAATTACGATGATGCTAGATTATCTTACAGTGAACTAGTTTTCTAAGTTTCATGATAATCTACTATGCAGTCACTTTGCCTCAAATCAGCACTACACTAAGGACCAACAAAACTTAAGAGCCAACTGCATGTTGATTGCAAGCTCTCCCAACATGGCATGATGCACAAATAAATTACATATTTTGGGGAAAAAGTGTACTAAGATAAAATATACCAAGCCACAAGAATAATTTCCATTTTATCCAAGTGGTGAATTTCTCAAATTTGTAAAGCAAGTTTAGAATGCCAATTCAGAGTTAATATTTTCCATTTATTATTGAGTAGCAAGCCTAAAGTTAGAACTAACTAACAAGGCATAAAAAATGGATTTACATGCAGAAGTGGCAAAGACACTAATTTATCACATGCAATGGACACATAGAAGTTGTGGGTAGAAGCATATTAATTGCATCCATATTCTGCAACTTGTGAGTGTAGCAAAATTACTAGGATATTGAGCACAACATCCACAATTAAGCCTTGAGGAATATCGCCAATTATTACATTGTACCACAAGAAATAAAGACAAACTCAAAAACAATGCTCGATGAAAAGATCAAGATTAGCTTCTGGCAATATAATCGGAGAGTATTTACTCTTAAGAGAACCCAGTACTGGTGTTATGTCAGATGTAGCAATGACTCCTGTTGACACAATTGAATATGACAAGAAAACAGATGCCCACTTATAAAGAAAGGATTTCGTATCATTTGGATGTAATGTAATTTATAAAGTTGACATGGACAATGCAAGGTTGTGTTATACAAGAAGCCACATTGATCTTATAAAGTGTTATAGCCCATGTAAAAAGGGTGGCCCAGTGGATGAGACTTCTATCAACGCAATGGTCCAGTGAATGCAGCACACAATCTAATTGCTACAAGCAGAGAGGTTATTTTTGTAACTGACAACCTAGTACGATGGCAACACTCGCTCATGTCATAGCCATATGCTACTGCTTTAAGATTATGACAAATGTAAGGTTCTGACAACTAACGAACTTGCAGTTTAATGTTCATTACACAAGTAAGATACCAAACAATACCATTTTGTACTTGTTTAACAGGTAACACTTTCCCTTTCCTATTTCATTCTATTTCTATGGTTGAGATGCCCAAAATATTGCTCACAAATCATCCAGCAGGTTCATATGATTGGATGACAATATAATGGCAAGATAACGTGCTGGATCAAAGTAGGCCAAAAATGGAGATACATTATAACAACCGGATGTTCATTTCAATAGCATTGTTGTAGCAGTTTTTCATTTTGCCATGTTGGCTTTGATCTATAGACAGATATTGCATACCTCATAGAAGATCTACCATATAAATCCACATATGTAAGCATATAGACAATAGAAATATCCCTTACTCTGTATGTATGCCTGTAACAGGCATGCGGCATATAAATTAAAAAAATTTTGCAAATTCTTCTGGTAATAATAAATCAACATCAGACACTTAAGTTCTATATTACAGAGTAAAGGGTACATTACGAAAATTATTTTCAGAAAAAAATAGTCTAATAAATGACACCACAATTAGTCTTTCACTGATCTGGACCAACCTCTATGGGAAACCAAGAAACCAAGCAACACGATGAACTTAGAAGGAAGATACATGCTAGCTGATATGCTATGTTATGTTTATAAGTTTAATTTAAATTTTTAAGACAAATTTATTAGCTTACATCATGGTATCTCAAACAAACAAAAAAAACACTTGTCAAATAAGTAATATCATGGAAGTAGTGAACTGGGCTGGGCCAAACACATGATGGACAATCAAGAAGCAAGGCAACACGTTCTGCTTGGCAGGAAGATACATGCTAGGTCTACTGATTATACTTTAAATTTGAAGGCAATTATAATGACTTATATCATGCATGCCTTAAGATATGCTACAGAACTACTCAGTTGAATATGTGAAAATGTCTTCTTTTTTTTTGTTACGGACACATAGTTCAAAGCTTTAGGTAGAAGGACTAACAAAAGCCCACAAAACCATGGAGAGTAATCAAAGCGCCACAAGGGTAACCCATTGTGCAAGGCTCTCATCAATGCGGGATCCAGAGAGGACTCTTGAAAAAAAAAAAGAAGTTTCCATGATCCAAACACAAACCCTAGTCACCGAGGTTCCAAGAAAGGAACCTAATTGTAATGTCAAGGCTTGTTTCCCTCTTCAACCCACAAGGGACGACGTTACAGTTTGCATGTAGCAAGGAATATAGCACCTACAAGGGATTGAAGACCCAACCCTTGAACTAAGGTGAAGGTAGCCCACCAGCTAAGATAAAGCTGGCCTGTGTGATATCATCCAAGTGAAGATGTCGGTTAAGATATATAACCTCATACTATAACGAGCTGCTGAATAGAAACGAGTGCTTTATTCTAAATCCATCACCAAGAGACCGCCTAGTATAGGCTGTATGTACCACCTTGAGCCACCAAGGCGACTGGATGACAAAGATTGAGAACACATGCTCCACAAAAGGTTCAGAGAAAGTGAGATGATTGAAAGAATGCCAAGTAATGACTGCTTACATCTTGTGTTGCATGGTAATGCGAGCATCCTGAAGTTCAGAATCTACAGGTCGGGGTCCGAGACTCTGCATCTGGGGTGCCATATAATTTCCAATCTGCTGAGGTGGACCAGACACTTGGTTGGACATCTGATTGGTGATCTGCCCAGCCAAATGAGCATGTGCATTCATCTTCCTTCCTTTTGGTACAATCACACAGATATCTTCTGCCAAGATTTTATCAGTTACGAGCCCAATTGTCAAGACTCGAAAACCAATCACTATACAACCGTCATACAGTATGAAAGGACACAGGATTGCAACTGAAGACACGATGTTCCCAATAACTGGGAATAAGAAAGGTCACTCCTGACGTTTTTGATCACGCCATCCGGCTCCTGATAAGTGATCTGCACAATGACCAAATTCAGCATGGAACATCCAACCAAAAGAAATGAAAACATGTCGTAAAGTAAGTCATTTAGCAACAGAAACGTGTGCCCAGAAAAGAAAGCAAAAAATTAAGTTGAATAAATTATAAATATGCAAGGTGTTCCTATTTTCATAGTGTCTTTACTCCTCGGGAAGCTGACCACAATCAAACACCTGTGGCTTAGATGAAGATCATGATCGTATTTTCTTCCGACTTCACTACAACTATCAACAACACCAGCAAATGAACCTAGACGCTTGGAACAAATACCAACGAAAAATCAATGAGCCCTAAATTGGATAGAATTAAGCCGCCATGACATTATGAGAAGGCCCAACCCATGCAGTAAGCATAAGAATCATGAACTCCGGCCAGGGATACATCACAAAACAGTTCGGGCGTATCAGAATCCCCTCTTTTCCCTATCGAAATAAGATGCTAAAGAGAGGTAAACCAACACAAATCGCGTCACCAGCCCCATACGAAACCCTAGCAGTCCGGCATCGATCGAAACCACGCTCAATCGACAAACCTAAAAGAAGCAACAAGCCCAACTAACCGATGCAGAAGGGGAACGCGATCCCACGGCGGCGGCGATCACCGGTCGACGTTCGCTCGTCGCCGTCGCATCTGCTGCCCGACCAATTACGGTGGCGACGGAAGGGGAAAACGCGGAACCCCGAGGGTTCCTGGACCAAAAAACCCTAATTACCAACCGAAGATCCGACGACAGGAAGGAAGGGGGGAGGCATCCAGCGGCGGCCGAATCGAAGCCCTTTCTTCGGATACCAATTCCTTGCTTGGCTTTCAATGAATTAACGCTCCCTCTCGACCGATCTCCGCGATTCGATCTTCCGAAACGAAATCTCCAATTAATTCTTTATTGTCCCCTGATTTGGATTTCTTTTTCTTCCTTTTAATTGGTAGTGGCGCAGCGCCGATTAAAAGCCCGATCGAGGACGAAGGCAATTTCTACAGTCGTCGAGCCCCGAGTGGATCGAATCGATGAGGGGCAAACGTCACCTTGCCCACCCTTTATTTTCGCTCGCCGAGCCACCTGCCTTGTGATTCGACGTGTCGACGGATCCCACCTGGGTCCCATTTCTGGACCTGGCAGACTCCAATTACAATACGGGTATAAAAAACGAGTACGCGATAGGCAAGGAGGATTATATGCGAGTCTCAGAGCAACCCCGGACCCCACCTATGGTCTGCGGTCTGCGACCGTATAAATCACCCAATGCTTCCAGCGGATGCGCATTTGGATAGTACGTAATTAGTATTTCTGTGGCGTTCACGTTTTCGCTGCAGGTTATGCAACAATTTGAAGCATGTATGTAACATTACCTTATTTATTACCTTCATATCATATGTATAGGTATTTATTAACCTGAAAAGGAAAAAGATACCATTCGATATATTATTTTACTAAGTTGGTAAACCATTCTCGAAATGATTTAATGATTACTGACGTGAGCGAGAGGTCTCCCATGAGGTTTTTTTATTATAATTATTTAATATAAAAATATTTTTAATAAAAATATCTTATATCAAACCTATATAGTTCGATCGCTTGATATAGTGAAAGCGACAAGTAGATATTATGTTGCGAGGATGATTCTCATTAACACATCTTATCGAGATTAATGTATCGAATCTGATTAAGGTTCAATTCATCTTGAATTTTTTTAATATAATAATTAAATTTGTTAGATGAGATTTTGAATATTTAATGAACTGAAAAACAAGATATAAATTTATAATATCAAAATAGGAGATGAATGGAATGGAACGGAACAAACGGATTATCTCAGTAAAACTTACGTATACAGCATCTCATCTCATGCATACGTCCCTCGAGAGGGTCTACGAAGCCCTCTCAGTGGCAGCAGCCACGGAGAAGACGCATAGGGTGGAGTTGTGCCGGGAAGCAGCAGCGAAAGAGCAAGGGCCTCTGAGAAGAGACGACCCAACACCAGATTTGGGTGATGGTACCTCATCGAGATGTTCATTTCATCTACTATGTTATGGTGATAGAGATACAGCATCAATGTAAGAATGAGCTAGATTTCTCTGCTCTGCAACGGAGAAAGGAAGACAGCCAAAGCTTCTGAAGCTAAGTAAAGCGGATGTAGAGGAGGAGAGGGAAGGGGGGAGAGAACAGAGGCCTCAAGGGCACATTTAAAGGTGAGATTAGTGATTATAAAGGGGAAACAAAAGTACTTGTGTTGCTTTTCTTAGCTTTTAGGAACACTTTGAATCCCTACGACTAGCAGTCTGGATTAAGCATGATGAGATCCAGTAATGGGGGTGGCAAAAGAGGTTTTTGGACAAAAGGATATATCATTGTTATCAATGGCATGTTCACAGGATTGGACAGCATAAATTTGCATAGGTTCCTTCAACTGAAAGCAGATACAGATAGATAAGGACAACTCAAGGATATCGAACGACACACAGGCGAAGAATGCTTTGCACAATCCAGTTTGACATAGCAGCCATGTCACTGAGCTGGCAAAATATGATTTCCATGACCTATCAAACATGTGATCTAAACCATAAGACAAAACAAAATCCTATGCACCAAGTGCTCACTTCGATCCTAAAGAAAACCTGGGAGATTAGCTCATCCCCACATCTGCAATGCAAAAGTTTTTTACTTTGGTACTTTGCTCATCCCCACATCTTTCCTTTCTTCTTCTTTGTGTAGAAAAGAAGTTGTTCTTCTGCAATTTATTTCTTCTCAAAACTTCTATTTTCAACTAGGCCCTTAAAGAAAATACAACTATCACAGTGAAGGCCTAAAAAGACTGTTGTTTCTTGAGAGTACCTTAAGGTAAGATCACAATAATCAATGCTAGGATTGTCTACATATCTTCTGTCTACCAGAGATCAATAGGGAAGGAAGACAGAAAAAACTTTGGTTTTTTCTTGCTATGGGCAGCCTAAGATATAGCATGGAAAATGGCTTAGAGCATTCTTCTTGACTAAACTTTGATTTGTTTGGGTGTCAAAAGTGTCCATTGTTGTGGCGATGTTGCTAGAAAATAAAGCTGGAATTTCGCTGCTGAATTTGCAGTGAAATGGTACAGAAGATACTGAATTTGCAGAGGAAATGGTACAGCTAAACTCCTACACAATCAGGAAATTTATGGTGTCCAGGAATAAATGCATCAGTCTAATTAACAGAGTTCTTGAATGTGGAAGCTCATGAATTACATATGTGTATATTCTCATATTTTGTCAAGTATTCTTTGGGCTCACGAACAGAGAATACATGAGAGCTGCTATCGTCCTGTTTTTTCTATATGAATGATTGCACACGATATCAAACTTAGCTTATACAGAAGACATAATTTGGCATCAGATGGAACTATAACCATCAACCATCGACTATCAGTCATGGAATAATCTTTCGTATGACATATCGAAGTTGACTACTCGATCAACAAGTCCTCTACATGTCGACTCATTTGATCCAGCAAAGCAGAGTTTTGCAGGAGAGTGTAACTCGAAGCTTTGAGGTTGCAGAAGAACGCTGCGTTCATCAAGTCAATGGATTACGAATATCACTTGCATTCAGATTAAATGTATGGTGACCAAGTCTATGATACAAAGAACATTTCATCTGTAGAATGGAGGAGATAGGCGAATCTGCTTCCAGATCGTGATCTGTAGAAATGGAAGGTCACGTTCTATGTATAGACTCCAAAATCTTCTCCTTTTCGTTCCTTCCACGTACAGCACAAGTAGAGACCCCAGGAAAAAAATAGGTAATGTGAATTAATAGGAGCGGCGTCCATTGCATCTCGGATGATTAGTGGTCGGAGATGGCGCTCCAACAAAGCCTTATATATTCATCAGGTAACAGCCACTCCTCACGAAAGAAGGGAGGAGTTCCCGATCCTTCTCTCCTCTTCTGCCTCATCTTGCTGCGGCCGTCGTCCAGCGGCGGCGTCAGATGTGTTTTACGGTGAGGCCTGAGGCAGGAGGAGGATCGAACAAGTGCGGAGATGGCAGAACGGATGAAGAATAACACGGTGGTGCATCAGCTGCTGCAAGTGTCGTCGTCGTCGTCGTCTTCGGAGAGTGAGGCGGAGGAAGAGGCGGTGGTGGAGATCGAAGAGCAAGCGCCTCCGCCGGCATGGAACCCCGCAAACGGCATCAGTACTGGCCTTGCCCTCGGCATCAACAAAAGGAGGCTGCTTTCGAAGCAGTTGTCGATGAGGGAGACGAGAATGGAGGCCAAGTGGGAGAAGAGGAGGAGGCAGATACTGCAGACGAGGCGTCTGATGGAGGGAGGCGGCCGCGAAGAAGGAGGAGGAGATGAGGAGGCGACCGAGGGGAGCGAGAGGCGGTTGGATGGAAGGACGAGGAGCTTGACCGACGAGGACCTCGACGAGCTCAGGGGTTCCATCGACCTTGGGTTTGGCTTCAACGAAGAGGAAGGTGGACAAGGCCTCTGCGACACTCTCCCCGCCCTCAACCTATACTTCGCCGTCAACCGCCAGCTCTCCGACCCAAAGCTTCAATCATCGCCGAGCCCGGCCTCCACCCCGACCGCCACCTCTTCGTCATCCGCTCTGGACGGCCTCCCGAGCCCGCGCAGTCCCAACGAACAGTCGCAGTCAGGAGCTTCAGATTGTTGGAAGATCTGCAATCCAGGTGCTGTAATCCTCCTCTCCTCTTTACCATTGCACGCTTAACAATTAGCGTTCACCTGTCGACGCATTACGAAATGGTCGAGATTCTTGAGCTGAAACATGCATTGATGATTCTAATAACAACTCATGGTTCTTGGCGTTGGCTGGGATGTCATGATCTTTCTGTAACAGGAGACAGTCCGCAGCACGTGAAGACAAGATTGCGGCATTGGGCACAGGCGGTGGCTTGTTCTCTGAGACAAAGCTGGTGATGGCAAACGACAGGAGAAGAGGAGTATCATCTGAGCGGATCTCACATCTTCTGTATATAACAAAGATTGGACTTCAAGAGAGGGAGGGGTCAACGAAGGTTTATTTCTTTTTTAGACACTTGAGGTCATATCGTGTTTCAGAATCCGGCAATAGTAGCAGCAGCAGCAGCAGCAAGGAGTAATTGGAGGATGGTGTAAATTAGCAAACTAATGAGGATTGATAGTTGTGTGTTTTTCGTCTTCTGATCAATCGTCTTCTACAGGCGTCGTTAGCCACCGTGATTTTTTCGAACTTTTTTGTTGTTTCTCGTGACCAATGAATGCATGTTCTTTCTCAAAGTTCAGAGGAGGGAAGGTGACGGTATTTACCAGCAATTTTTGACATGCATGCATGCGAGTATTGCGCATTTAAATCTTGTAATCTGAGAGTGTGCGCTCCACTTGGAACAATGAATTTAATAGGAGTCATGCATATCAGAATAAACAATGGAAACTTTCCATCCGTGTCAAACACACAAAGATAAAAGGAGGTGCTGCTACGTTGATGCATTGATCCTCTCGTTGCTGCGGCTGCGATGTGATCATTTCTTTGCTACGACAACTCCAGAAGAATGAATGGACGAGGAAGAAGCATTGCGATGGCAAGGCCATGATATCAGCACATGGACATCCTTCCATATGGTGGCGCGATCGATCGGGAGAAGAAAAAGAAAAAGGATCGATGTGCTGAAACAAAGCCATGAACTCAGCATTTTGTTCAGTCAGCTCCATGGATACGCCAGCAGAGGAGCATGGTGGCGCAGCAGCGGCTTGCGATGTAGGCCCCTCGCCCGCAGCTCCTTCATGAGAGACCTTCTTCCTCCCTTGTTCGACCGTGGAACTGCGTGTCTCCCGGCCACCATGATGGACGAACACCGCAAAGAAGAAGAAGAAGAAGAAGAAGATGATCTTACTGAATCTGATACATTATCAAGCCTGGGCCTTAGCTGCATATATCTGGGACGAAGTTGAATCAGGGTGCAGGATGCAAGTAGGCTCGAGCATGTGAGCCCTTTCTTGACGTAGGGAAACGTGAACATGGAAAAAAGCTTCGTGCGGTTGAACTACTTGGATTCTTAGCGGAGAAGAGGAAGGTTGCCCATTAAAGTAGGTCAAGATTTGGTGGATTACGAGGATATTGAGCTTGGTGGTTGACCTCTGGGGAACTTGAAGTTGACTGTTCTCCCTCCGTGGACCTTTTTGATTTGAACCTTCATGGATTAATAGTTGTCTTCTTCTTGCTAGCCAAATGATTGATGCCCACATCTGCAATTATAAACTCAATCTCTACTAGGAAAATAGTTATTAATATCACAGAGTGTAGAACATGTCAACACAATGCCATTTCATTGGATTCGACTTGCCAAACTGTTGGAGTTTGATTCGCATCTCTTTGGATCTTCACAGCTCATGTACATCTTCCATAGCATTTCCTTGAGAAGAGTGGCATAAGGTGTCAAGTGTGAGCTGATCTTTCCTTAGAGGCACCACATCTAATTAATTTATACCACTAAAAACCATGTTAATCCTAAATTAGGACTGTAACTATAGAATTATAAATTAGGTCCTTTTTTTTTAAAACTCTTGTGTTGCTGCACCTTTTTTTTTTTAGTGATATACAGATTAAAATAATTCCCTAAATTGATATGATTAATATTTTTATATTTTATATCCTTTTAGTTAGATTTTTCCAATGGAACATGACATGGGAAGGACATGGTTGACACCTCACTGTTGCATGGATAAACCATGCAATCAACACTATAGTTATGTGACCAATAACTCAGACTAACTCTTGGATACTAGTGATTAACACTTTAGCATCATATGACTAACAGTGTTATCATCTCGATACAATCTCATTTATAAAAGATCTACAATATTCAAATTTAGTATAACATGATTAAATTTGGTACTGAAAAAGGTATGTAATCATCTTGGTATTAAGGTATATTATCAAACATAACTATTTTGAAACCCCGCTATAAAAGATGCATCATATTTGTTTTCTAATTCTCTAAAACTCTTAAACTCAAATTTACTAGGCACAAAATTAGACTCGACATTAGTTGAGTATATCTTTCGATGTAATTTTATAAGATTTATCGTATCTATAATCAAGTGAGTTTAGCACTTGCTGACATCTATATAAGATAAAGCAATAGATAGGATCTTAGATCGAGTTTGAATTAATATCCAATCGAATTATCAAAATATACAATAACAAACACAAATTTAAAAATTCAATTATGTGGGATAATCCAATGCCAAATAGAACATGCATTCAAAACTAAAGGAGAAGAAATAACATTTATTATTATTATTATTATTATTTAACAATCTGTCCTATCTCCACCCTCCTCGAATCACTATTAATTATATTCATTAGTTAATAGTTTATATTTAAACAAAATAATACAAAATATCTAAAATACTCTTGAAAATGTAATCATCATAACAATATATCCTTTATAGGAATAAGTGCCAATTAATTTGTACTACATGGCAGGGCATACATGTAGAGTATTACGATTTGGCCATCAACAATGCCGAGCCTAATCGAATTGGGTAAAATTTGGGCTCGGCCTCGTTTGGACTATAAATATGTTTGGGTTCAGTTTAATCTCTTAGCCAACGAACCTTCCCACGTTCTCCTCCTCTTCAGTTCGCTCCCGTGCGGTCTCTTCGCTCCGTTGGCCCCGTCGGTGGTAAGAACCCTAAATCGAATCCTCATTCCTCTTTTTCCTCAGCAAGTTCTCAGGCAGACACCATTCCTCCCAGCCGACGCTCTCATCTACTGGACTCGACCGATCGAACTGTGCTTTTTATGGCCGTTTTCTGCGGAATTTCGCCTTCTTGGGATTTGGTGAAGTCGTCTAATTGTATATGTTGGTGACTTGAAGATACAATAGGTGAAATGCCTAATGAGCTTTTACCACTGTAAGTTTTCGAGGAAAACAGGATTCATGTTGCCAATCTCACATAGTTGTGAGTCACAGTTGCTTGTTGTGGTGATTAAGTTATAACGAAGATGACTATTGGTTGTTGACATCATCTTGATTGTTCAAATATCGAATTGGAATGATCTTAAGCTATGGAGAAAAATTTAGAAACCAAGGTCTTAATTTAATAAGTCCTATCCTATAAACGCAAACAGAGGTTTTGAAGGTATAGTTAATATAAATGGTTAAGTAGTTTTAATGGTAAAAAAGTTTCCGTATCTTAGATGTATGATTCAATAGGAAACAGAGATTGATATCATTCACAGAGTTAAACCGAGATAGTTAAAATGGAAGAAGTCAGATGCAATGATGTATGATTGTCATGGGCCTCTTAAATTTGAAAAGAACACATCTGGTAGATGAAAGGCCTGATATACTTTTATTTTTCAGAATGTAAGGCCAATTAGGATACATATTCAAAAAGTTAATTTTACTAAGATGAGGGTAGTTGACGGACATGTGGATTTACTAGTAAAGATATACTAATATTTATATTCGTTAAACACTAGAGGAAGTTCTAGTTGAGGATGAAATGAGTGAAAATTATTTTTGAGAAAGTCGTTATGCAGCACTTGCAATGGTTGATGGTTATTATGAAAATGAGGAAGTTTCTCGTTTTTCACCGTCTCTCAGGTAGATTTTGGTAAGCATTGTTGAGCCTTGGCTAACATTATATCTCAGGCAGTTTTTGGGATTGTTTTTGGATTCATTCAAATAGGAAATTGAATCACTTCTTGAGTCATGTAAACCATTGAATTTTGAATGCATATTTCCTACTTCTTGGTGATTATATTTTGGTAACCAGAAAACCTTGATGCTAAGCTTTCATGGTCCTGCCATTGTTAAATGTAAATTTATTAGATATAAACTCCCACAAACAGAATTTGATGCTGGCAACATTCAACTTTATCATTTACTCATTCTGAACACATTAGAATCCATGTTTAGAAACCTGAATAACTTGCAGATAGTACCAACAAGTACCTTGACATCTGTATGAAAGCTTGTATATCCTTAGTCTTACCTCTCAATGCGACATGTGATTGGAATTTATGCGAGAACTGATGTGCTTTCTTCTGTACCTAGCTTCATATGTGTTTTGTGATGATGACGTTAACTGTATCTTGGTCCTTCATCAATTCCCTCACAGATCATCTCTCCTGTTTTATCTCTGCAGCAGATTATACCCTTCACCTGGTCATCATATGCCTCACAAACAGTTTCTTCTACCTGTGCTGGTGAGCGAAGATGATATCTTGGTCTTTCATTGTATCCCTCACAAATTCTTTTTCCATTTTCTGAAGATAAATGGTGACTATGTCTTGATCCTTCATCATATCCCTCACAAATTATTTCTCCTCTTTCATCTCTGTAGCATATTATACCCCTCACTTGATCTTCGTAGACCTGACAACAGTAATAGCTAGAATAGCAAGCTGATATCTATGACATGATTTCAGGCTTCAGAGCCTGAGAGTAAAAGATCCAAAGGACAGCGTATTTGAAATTTTCAGATGACAATGTTATTACTACAGCTATAAGAGAGATCATACCTTGTGGTTGATCCTGAAGAAATTGCTTAAAGAAACTGATGTTTGGGGTGATATTTGGCTGTTGTAGATCAGGGAAGCTCTCACCATGGTCTTTCTTGTCTGGTCTCTTGGAAGGATAGCGTTTGGATGAAAATATCTGATTGCCATGGTGGTTGTTGAATCTCTTCTCTTTCCAATCTTTATAGGTGTGGTGCTGTTGAGGAATAAGGATTAGAGAATGCTAGAGGTTCCCTGAAGGCAAGGTAAGTTTCTATTTAGATGAATGGCTTGCTTGATTGGCCATCTTTGTGAAAAGATAATGTCAAATCTTGTCTGTGGTTGGAGAAACAAAGGAATTGCAGGCAGCATATAGGATAATGATTTGCTTGGTTTAATGTTCTTTTAATAGGCAAAATTCTTTTTAATCATAAATTATACTTGGAAAGTTACGGTACTCATCCAATAATTGATGAGAGACCAATTTGATTAATAAGTCATATAATCATTCAATTTAGACTTCTTCTTAATGGTCTTCTGAGAGTTAACTATGTAGTTTTGATGAAGTTTGTGATCCAACCTGTTCTGACATCTTTTGTTTCTTTAATGTGAAAACTTATGGTTGATTGAGAGGTCTATTTCTTCACCTATTAGTTATCATTATCTTAACTCTATCATATTCCAAATCCCTCTAGGTCTTATCTTCTTGTCTAAGTATTAACTAAAATAAAACATTTAAGTTCAATGCCTTTGTTTGTAGCCAAGAAATTTCTGCATACTAAATCTACAAAAGTATCCATCTTTTTTTTAATACAAAAACTTATCTATGTTTCTTGTGCTGCATTTGTGATTTAAACCTAAAGCCATTTTCTGATAACTTATGCCACCTGTGACAGTTGTACGACATTGGAAGAAATTTGTGCTGTTAACTATTACAGCACAATTTGTGGGGCTCCACAAGGTCTTTGAGATGAAGGCTGTGATTGATCAAAGACAAAGATCCAGCATGAAGCTACCAGGTTTATTTGAAGGTACTCCTGGTAGTGTTTTCTATGTGCTAATCTTATCCATGACCTAAGAATTCAGGCTGGCAGCAGCAACTTGGCATATTCTATAGTGGACATTTGTATCAAATCCCTATGCTGATATGCGAAGTCAATGAATTGAATCTGCATCATTGCCTCTTATTTTGATAGGTTTTAAGTTAGCAATGCAATTGATTTACTTAATAATGTAATTAGAATTACAATGCAGCTTTGCTGAGCATCATTAAAAGAGACAAATTTCTACTTTATCCAAGGGAGGAAACAAACTAATTCCAGCATAGCCTAGACATATGAACAGGAAAGTAAAACATCAAGATTTTTTGTTGCTGTCTCGGAATCTTCAAGTATAATCTTGATGGAGGAAACTTGATTAATTGATGGTTTTACCTATTATATATATGATATCGATATATCAAATAGTTAATTTAATTTAATTTTTGATAATGGGCTATTTGTTTTTGTAAACTTGACCCAAAACTAAGGATTGATGAGGATACAAACAAAGGGAAAATGAATAATCTACCAACATATTAGCAAAATTAAGAAATTTTTTCTTTTTTTTTTTCTCTCTCTCTCTCAATAAAACCCATGAATGAGTTTGCATTTCCAAGCCATCTCAATGGTCTAACAAGATAGGCATGAAGGCCCAACACTATACACACACAGCCATCTCCATCAGCCTCTGCTTGAAAACCACATCTCCCATTAGCCCACTTGCAGTAGAAGTTGCAGACCCCAGTAGGCATCAGGGAGGACAAATTATGGCATTATGATCCTTTTTTTTTTTTTTTGTGGGTAAGATCAAGATCTAACATTCAAATCTTAAGGGATGGAAATTGTTCTAGCTGGTCGCCTTTTTCCTGGTGT
Source organism: Musa acuminata AAA Group (assembly GCF_036884655.1). Classification (NCBI taxonomy): domain Eukaryota; kingdom Viridiplantae; phylum Streptophyta; class Magnoliopsida; order Zingiberales; family Musaceae; genus Musa; species Musa acuminata. Next base: position 46,002,708 of record NC_088332.1, read on the forward strand.
TGTAAGCAAGCTTAGCATAGACTGCAGCAATCCCAGTGTCAGAAAGGATGAGCTTTAGCTGAATCAGGCCTTTGCATCAACTAAATGCTGCAAAATTCTTCATGAACATCACCAGCAATGGTGAATGATTGTTTAGCGTTCATTCACAACACTGGTTAGTAGTTCTTGTTCTTTGACAAAAGTCCTTGCAGCATCAGAAGTTTACAGAAGCTAGAAGATGAAGAGTCAAAAGCATAGGTTGAGATCAACTCCGGTAGATCTTTTATTTGTCGTGGTTACGGTTCAACTAAATGCTGCAATGTTGTTCACGAACAACATCAGCAAGATAGTGAAGGATCGTTTAGCGTTCATAGAAACTAGAAGATAGAGAACCAAAGCATAACTTGAGATCGACTCCAGTAGCAAGAGTAGACTCTCGATCTGTAAAGGTGTCGATGTTCATTTCCCGTGGTTAAAGCTGAGGAATCGGGCACGGAGCTCAGCCACGTCGAGGTCGCCAAACCGGTTCTCTGGCATCCAGTTCCCCGTCTTCGGGTCCCTCATCCAAAAGACCTTCTCCCTCGTCGCTGCGCCCTGCTCCCCGGCCACCACAGCAGCTCTCGCAACCTCTTCATCCGCTGCCGGTGCACGCGAGGCCTCCGCTGCAACCACGGCGTACGACCGCCGGCTGTCAAATACAAAGAAGAAGAAGAAGAAGAAGAAGAAGTATTAGGGTTGTTGGGTTTGATCATTGGAGGAGTGGGAGTGCAAACTGAAGCTCACCTGAGACGAAGGATGGTGGTCATGGGAAGTCGAGACATGGCGACGGTGGTGTTGAGGGTTGAGGTGGTGGTGGTGGTGGTAAGGGAACTCGAGGGGTGGTGGGTGTGTTTATATGGAGACGAGGGAAGTCGATCGGTTGGCGGCTTTTGTTTGATGTGCATGTCGGGTGGAAGGAATAAGCTTTTCCCAGGTGACTCACGCAGCTCTTCTATCCAAGCTTGATTCCCTTCTCCTCCTTTTGTTTTTGTGTTTTGGGGAGGAAACACACCCGATTCTTTCTCACATCCTTCGAACATATCCATGGCTTTCCTTTTGGTTTTACCATGTGTGTGATGTTACAGGCATTTGAATCGTTTGAATCTACAACACAACCATACATTTTCTATTCTCACGAAAACAAGAGGACCGGACGATGACTACTCATATTCCAAGTCGTCCAGAGTCAAAAAGTTTGAAGAATCCGGAGGTTCGTTCTTCCACCACATTACAATTAGCCAAAAAGACTCACTCGTATGACAGAAACGATAGCTTGCAGCTACTAATGGCCGTTGACCATTGTGACCAATGGATTGTGCATCAGTTTGGAGCTGAAATCTCCTCCATCTTGTTTGTGCTTCAGCAGTCTCGAGTGCTTCCGAAAGATCGCTAAAGCTTCCACCATGGATGGGTTGTGAATTTGGTAGTCACAGCAGCCAGCTGCCATCAAAGTGTTGTTAGCAGGTGGAAAGAAGGCGAAGCCAAATACCTTCAAAAGAAAGGTTCCTTCACATTTCGATGTAAAGACAGGTGAGGAATTCTGAGAGTTCATGGCCTTGGTCTCCTCAGGCGGTGAATATGGATGGTTCCATGGTTTCGTTCTTAAGGGCTAAAGCCCTAAACATTAAGGTACAACAAGGACTGTCAGGTCTCATTACTACTACTGAGTCAAAGAGGCCAAAAAAGAAGAATAGGAAATGAGGCTGAGGATTTCATCATTTAGAATACCATTCACATTCATCCAGCCATGAGCCTGAATGCCTGAATGCCAAGTTCTGTTTTGACGTAAGAGTCCAGAATGAAAGAGATGAGGGGCAACAAAGGAGTCTTCAAATAGATGACGGACGCTTACAGCTGCTTTCGATTGAATGTTTGAGAATGTGTGCAAAGAGATCCAAGCGTTAGGAGACAGGTCCAGCAAAGTTCCCATAAGAAATGTTTTAGATTCAACCACTAACTAACTAGTAGAGAGGGAAATAGTTAGGAATATCATATCCATAAATCATTACTGAATAGTTATATATAAAAAAACAAGTAAATCCTCGTGATCCGATCAACTAGACATGGATAAAACAACAATTCTAGCTTAGAGAGAATCCAACTATTAAAGTTCAAAAGACCAAAGATACGAGAAGAAGATGTCATCTCTCCCCCGATTATTATTATTATAGGGAGTTTATCCGATGGTCTATATATTTTCTCATCGTTGATCATTTTTCTAAATCAAGATTTATGAGAGAGTTAATATTCCTCCTAGATCCAGAAAAATTGATGGAATGATAATCAACCTATAGGTGGAGATTCTCATATTTAACTCTTAAAATAAGATATGAACCCATAGAGCGTCAAACTTTGTTAAGAATTGAAAGAATATGTTTCACACAAATAGCAAATAGATATTTAATTATAAGGAGGTCTCTCTTGGGTTTGGTGATAATGTCCTAGTTATTCATCCTAGATTAGGGTGAGAGGTTGACTTTTCAGGAACCACGGTCTCCTTAAAAGAATATTATTTTCTTCTCCACAAAATGAAACATAAATCAGAAGAAATCTCCGGCCATATTTATTATGTCACATCTAGTAGGGAGGTTTTAGATCTTAGGAAAAAGAGATTTGAAGATATCAAGTGCACAGAAATCTATCGAGGAACTTCCCATATAAGCTAATTTGCTAGTCTTTTTAAGCAGAAAAGACCTTATTGCTATCAAGTTTCACTCTGAGATTTGGCAGAGCTGCCCCTCAAGTATAGGATCAACTTGTCCATCTCCTATTCGCTTCGTCTTTTTAAAAATAATTGCTTAAGATGTAAGTATAGGGGGGACTACCATAACATGACGAGACTATATTGGAACTTCGTGAGAATAGAAAATGGACATAGGAAGAGAAAATGAGAGATGAGAGAACGATGAGAGGGTAAAATAGAGTTTTTAAGAAAGGGGGAGGAGAAGCATTAGCTACCATGGCTTCTCTTTAAAAAAAAAAAAAAATATTTTCTGTGTAAACTGATGGTGTTATATTGTAAAAGTCATCTCATTGTTAAATAGATTAAAAGATATAATTTTTGAACAAAAATATTTATTGGTTTTTAAGAATTAGAAAGAAGATTACAAGTTTTCAAGCCTTTATATATATGAATTATAATAAGCTAATCCTGAATAATTTTCTAGACTACCAAATGAAATGGAGATCTGCTGCAAGGATTCCTCATTGTAGCCTTATTTGTTTTGTGAGGATATCCAAGTGGGCTAGCATCAAACAGCTTGACCCAGAGAGACTTCTCCTCAACTTGAAAGAATGTGATTCACATGTTTCTTAATCATACCCCTTCACAAAGATCTCTAGCCACTTTAGCCAAAGATGAGCATCTTTAGTTTTTCATGTGGAAAGCGGAATTAGACATGGAAGGATATATGAATAACTTCCCCTGTGCTTTCCTCCAAATGTTTTCTGGTTGATGTGGCTCTCTTTTGGACTCTAAACTTGCATCTTATCTGCTTTACATATTATCTAAAGGTGTGCACATCTGCATTCTATAAGCATCAACAACAATTTCTTGAGAGAGAGAGAGAGAGAGAGAGAGAGAGAGAGAGAGAGAGAGAGAGAATCTAGTTCTGATGGTTGTAACTGGTTTTCTTCTAACTGGACTGAGCTGGCCCAAGCTGAAAGTTGGCAGAAGGAATAGAATTGACTGGTGAGGAACAAGATAAGACAGAGACTAGGTTTTATTCCCTGCATATCTTTAATAGAAATCGTGGGAAGACTTGTTTCAGACTTCTCAATACTTTTCCACTGCTGATCTCATCTTCCACAAACTGGAGGTGTTTGCTGCTGTAGTCCTCATCTCCAAATAGATCATACAGTAGTACTTTTTGATACTAAGTTGCAAAAGCTGCATATGTTATGGATGCATACAAGCATCATTTGTTTTCCTGGGGATGTCATTCCACCTAAAATATTGATCAAGAATGTGGTTCTAATACTTCAAACTTAGTTCCTTCTTTTTCTTTTATGTTCTTCCCCCTTTTGTGCATTGATTGCTTTTGTCTGTGGCATCTTCTTTGTCACTGTTAGGTGGATGTATGCATATGAGATAATGCATCTGATTGATTGGCATAAAAGATGGAATTTATACCTTAAATGTTAGTTATTGTTCTTCAAAATCTCAACTTTAGCTACATTGATGTGCTTCTAAATCATTTAAAATGGAAGGATCACTTCCTGGAAGAGAAAATTATTAGTTATTGTTTTAGGTACAACAAAAGTCACAGGATGCTGACACACTTTACTCCTCCCTCTTTTATTATATCTTCAGTGAACTGATGATTCTCTTGTTATTTGTCAGTCTCTCATTGATAAATTAACATCCAACTCACTGCAGGATGAAATTATCCTTTGGAAACAAAAAAAAAAAATACTTTGTGTTGTAAACATGTTAGTAAAATGATGGTAAATCAATTGCTTTCATTCCATTATTAATTGAAATTTCTTTGTGAGTTTGTAGTTGGGAATAATTTGGGCTTCATATCTGGGTTCTACAGATCAAGCCTAATCCAGCCAGGATTCACTAGGTTTAGCTGATCTGAATGGATGAACTGAATATTTTCAGCAGCTGCAAGTAACACAAATTCATTAAATGGTAGGATGCTGAAGGATCTCAAACCTTAAACAGGTGATGGAGATCTCAAACCTCAAACCTTACATTATTAATTTATTATTGTGAAATGATACATTGAGATCTAGTAGATGATGGAGAACCATCTACGTTTACAAAGGATTTTAGAGGAGTTTATTTTAGGAAAAAAATTTAACAAAAAAGTCATCAATTAGTTGACCTAAAAACTTTTAAGAATTATATGAAAAAATAATTTTTTTGATAATATATTTAGGTACGTTAGAAGTCACATTTTGAGTTTCTAAACGTATATAAGTTCCGTAGGAGGTTAAATCATTATACTAAGGTGGTTGAAACACTTTAGATTTTTTAATTAAAAAAATATACTCTCATCTCTAATCTTACTCGACTAATGATAGTTATCAGAAAATCCTAAAGAAACATTCACTTTTTATTGTCATTTTATTTTGGATATCATAAGTCGCCAAACTTCTCTTTACAAACAAGAAAATTCTATCAACTATTCAATCTAACATAAAGAACTCCATAATTATGGGAGCTCAAAATAATGGCAAGTTTGGCTTTAGCAGTTATTCGACCGCGAGGGCTGCTAATAAATCTGGAAATGAGATATTCTTGCACAAATCATAGTGATAAGAATGATTCGACGACCTGACTCAAATCCTACAGGGAGACGAGAACAACTTGGTGCGGCTGCAACACATGAGTCCATCGGAGAGAGAAACAGCTCCACTTCTCATTTGTCCCACTGCTGACACTGATGGGCAGAAGGGTGTGACAAAGAGGAAGAAGACTCCAAACTCCATGCACAATCTATTGCTGTTCTCGTCTGAGGCACAGTGTGTTCCGCACTTTATGCTCTGATGTATCATTCAGATTTCTTCATGAGTTGGTAGCAGTAAAGAGACTTCCTTTAGCTTATCTTCTTATCCATGGGAAAAATGACTCAACTGATACGTCAGCATCATGCTTGTTAGCCTCATCTTGGATCATCCATACGATCTAATGAGGTCACGTGGTTGATGAGCCAACCCTAAGCGATCGACTTATCGATATCGCTTGGAAGATACATCAATCTCACATGAACGATCAACAAGCTCCACATTGTCATTGCGATTGAACTTCATACCCCCGTTAGTACACGGGTTGCACAATGATCGAACGTAACGATCCAAAATGTCCACTATAAAAGATAAACCTAAATATATCTTAAGATACTAAAAAAAACTCAAATGACTTGATTATTGACTTAAGCTTCCAAGGTATATCATTGACGGTACCCTCAATATAATTTTGTAGGATTTGAGTATCGTTTGAAAGGAGTTGACCAATTTGAAAAAATTGGATCCGAATCAAATCTGATAGTAACACTATCCTTTGTATGAATTTTTTTTTGCTTCTTTCTTAACCCTGCAAATTTCTATGCAATGCAAATGAAAATTTCTATCTAGTTTACATGTATGCATCTTTAATTCTTCAAGCACAAAATATTCTATAACCCTTTAATTTGGGTTGGATCTTTTAATACATAAGCTTAAGTCTTTCACCTATCATTATTATATTCATCACTTGTGGACAAGATTTTGCTATTGAATGAAATCTAGCAAGCAATGCAAAACCAACCCACACAAATATACATCATTATATCTAAATAGTACGTATCACGTGGCTCATGAGGCACATAATGGCAAGCAATTAGCAGCCTTATTCTAATCTTGCATCCATGGCTACGAAAGGCACAACAAAGCTATGTAGAGGTCTATTGTGACATGTGAAAGAGGTGATGAATTCTTTTGTGGACATAAAGTGGTCACAAATATCCACCATAGCTTCCACTTGCAACCCTCATCTCATGCTCAGAGACTTGTGCCTCCCCACCTTCTTCCTCTCAAGATGCTCTCAGGAGACGACAGCAGCTTCCATCTTAGCAACAGAGGACTCAGGTACATGAAACAGCAGCCATCGGAGGGCATTGAAGGCCTTCGCATTCTCATACATCACAAGGAGCAAGGAGCCAATGTTGTGGTGAAAGCTAAGATGATGATGATGATGATGCCGACGACGACGACATGCAATCTGAACTCTCAGGCTTACCATCTTCCAAAGGGTTTGCCATGGTTGGCCTTACTGAAGAAATGCTGCTTGTGCAGGAGGGAGCTGAGCCCTGCCAATGATGTTTACATGTACAGGTTCTCTCTCTCTCTCTCTCTCTCTCTCTCTCTCTGAGTATGTATGTATGTATGTATGTATGTATGTATGTATGTATGTATGTATGTATTATTTAATGAAACCTTTGAATCTATCAAAGTGTTCTTCGTGATTGGAATGAGATCATACTGCAGGGGAGATAAGGGATTTTTGCAGTGAAGAATGCCGGTCTCGCCAAATTCTACTAGATGAACGGAGAGAGTTCGAAGTGGCAACAAGGGAGAGATCGAAGCTACCTCGTGCCGGCAATGAGATTGGCGAATCAGATCGAAGCAGGAGGATACCGACACTGGTTTAAAGAATTCTTCTATTGAGCTAGAAAGTTTGAAGAAGATGTTATGAATCCAATAATCCGTTTTTTTTTTTCTCTTTTTTTTTTTAAAGGAGAAGATGTAACATTTTTATTTTAGCGTTGTGTGTATGTATATATATAAAAATAAATAAAATGTATTTATGTAATGATACAGAAATAGTCTGCATCAGATGCAGATTTATCTTTGTTCATTTTTCTTGCTTACATCTTTGAACAACAGTGTGCGAGGCAAATGTTGCAAGGAAACAAGCAGCAAATGGTTATACGTATAACAGTGAGAAGGATGATGATGATTCGCAAAAGTAGAGAAGGTTGTCGATTCGATGCTACCATGCTGCAATTAGAAGCCACAATGAGGGCACTGATATATATTATAGTTGGATGACGCTCCTCGATAAAAGATATATATATATATATATATATATAGTTTTAGAGGAGGTTAAGGGGTTATTCCAAAAAAGTATTGATCCCTATCAAGCACAGTTAGTACGGGGGAGTACTACAGGCCATGATCAACGTGACTCGAACGAGTCACGTACATTCCCAGTATAATATAAAAAAAATTGTTAAAAGAATATTATTTTTCAGTTAGATTTATTATAAAATAATAAAAAAATAATTATTATTTTATTTAAATTTTTATTTTTCATTTGGTGTCATGATTAATTAGAGCATCGAAAAAAAACGTTAGATCGGGAGCCCAAAGTTAAATTGATCCAAACATCACCATGATTGATTAAGGAGTGTGATGATGAGAGGGGAAGTTTCTGTCTTCGGCCACATCTACTGGAGTGTGATGATGGTCCAGAACGATGTATACGAGCCAAGTCCATCGATCGTGTGTCATTTAGTAACAGGTTATGTCCTTTTTGGTCATTTCATGTTTGAACGAACGAATGAAAGAAAACAATATAGCTGCACTGAGTCCCCTTGTAAGCTTGGGGTTGAAGGATTTGTGCTTAGAATAATTTATATGGATATAACAAAACTTGTTACTGAATCTGAATGAATTGTAAAGGTTTTGAGAAAAAAAAAGGAACTCTTCACCTTGGTTGGTGAAGTTTTCACACTCCTTTTCTTTTTGTTGGAGTGGATGTAAGTTTACACCTTCAGAGAGGACAATTCATGTGTCCACTGACTTGCCCCATTTGCCAAATATTCCCAAGTCGATCACATTTGGATGGCGAATTAACATCCTATTTTTTGCTCTCTAGTTTGTAATAGGATTTTGAAGGTAATATATTCTCATTTTCCTTTTGAAGCAAAAACTGGACTGTCATCTAAGGTCAGAACTGGGCTAGTTACTGCACAGACATACAACTGTCCCAGGAGCTGCATGCTGCCATCCCACATAATGCTACACATAACAGTGTTGGTTCTTACAGTTAGTGTTAGCAACTATGATTACCCAGCATATGTAAACAAAGACAAACAGCATCATCAATACGTCACACTCAACAGAGGCAGCCATCAGATTTAGGGACTCACCAGCCTCTGCCAATCAAATATAGCAGATGTTGTGCAGCATATATGCTCTTTTCAGTGGGATAGAAATCAAAACGATGAGATGGACACCCATATTTTATACCATCATGAAGTAATGAGCTGCAGTGTAGCACCTGCGAATGGACAAGCACAAGATTAAATCATTGCAAATCAAGATTAAATCATGCTATTATCATTAACTGTAAATAAGTTGGCCAGTCATAACTCAAAAGAGTAGCAATATTTACATTATCATCAGCAATCTGGAGTTGAGATTTATGCCCACTTGTGGTTGCTCTAGTGATTCAACTGAGAATTAGTGAAAATTGGTTGTGAATGCAGATTTGGTGTTGTATAACCCTGCAAGGCATTCAGATAAAATGATTAAATAACACAGCGTATAGACTTTATAGTTTGATCTTAGATGACCAAAAAAAAACATGAATGGTAATTGTACTATATAAAATATCCTTAATTGCTTTATGAAATTAACCATTGGTTACGACTTGCATGTTCCATCCAACTCAGCACTATGGAATTCAATTTTTAGTTGTAGTGGATATTACCTGACTTAACTGAGCAGCACCATGGAGTAATTGTTGATGTGAATCAGAAGCCGGAGATTCCTGGATTTATTGGAATGTTATCATAAGTACTACTGAATATTAAATAGCCAAGACAAGTAGCAGCATTACCTCACTAAATTGAGTTATTGCACGAGATCCTAGGTGATGAACATATGAGGAGAAGGGTGCATGCATTAGAGTTGTTACAGGAGACTTAGGGTCGCCATCAAGTGTAACCCCTCCAGGGTCGGACTCTGTATCAGTCTTAGCATCCCTTCTCCACCTCTTCAAGAAATACCGTTCTGGTAGCTCTTTAATGTTTCTAACATCAAGTACTTTTAATACATGACCACAATGAACCCCAACAAATTCAAATTTTTTACAACTGCAGGCAACTGAACAATCAGTTGAATCGAGCCTAACAAAGTATTCTTTTGGATTATCACCAACAGTGATTCTATATTCCGATATTGTCCCAACCTCACCACTGCTGAATAGCATGCAATCCATGAATACCTCAAACTCTTTATGAAACATTTGAAACACTGCAGGAGTATACAATGAAGCTGCTTGCCTTAACATTTTCGAAGGAGGTATTCTTGGAACACTTTGGCTCGCATGGAAATCAGCTTGCAGTTCAGCATATCTATGGTCATCCACCACCCTCATGTAATGCTTAAAAAACGACAGCAGGTCAAGTTGTGGAGTCAGGTACTTCTTTAGCAAACTAAAGTTTTCATTTTGTAGCGTGCTTTTCATATCAGCACAAAGTGTTTCTCGGCCATATGCCAAGGCCCAATTCTCCCTATCTCCAAAAAGATTTGCCAACCATTCATTGTTTCTAAGATCATACTTTTCTAGCATTGTCTGCCATGCCGGCAAGAACTCTTCCTCATCTTCATAGTCAAAGATACACCTACCAAAATCCTTTGCAAAAGTCTTTGAACCTTGGAACACATTGTTAAGATGCTTAACAGCATTTTGATAGACTTGCCACACGCAAAGACGATGACTGGTACCTGGCCAAACTGCATTTAGCGCATTGCTTATCGACATAGACTGGTCCGTCAGGATAGTTTTTGGTTGTTTTCCACGCATTGCAATCTTGAAAGTATTAAACAACCACTTGAAAGACTCTATGGTTTCATCATACAGGAGAGCTGCACCAAAAATAACTATTTGCTTGTGGTGATTGACACCTAGAAAAGGTGCAAATGGCCTACCATATCCATTCACCCTGTAAGTTGTATCTAGACAAACAACATCACCAAAGTAGTTGAAGTCAGACATAGACTTCGCATCTGCCCAGAAAATATTGGTCAATTTATCATCCTCATCAATTAGTATTGCATGAAAAAAAGATGGGTCATTAAGTTGCATGTTTTGTAGGTACTTCAGTACAGCTTCTGCATCTCCCATCTGCATAGGCTTCATACGTTTTGTGCGAAGACCCATTCTGTGATCTACGGGAAGATATCTGACACTTCGAGAACCTGCAACCTGTCTGCCTGTTTGCTGGTTAGCTGATTTTGGAGTGGTTCCAGAATCATCAGATAAATCTGCCTCGGCAGCTTGAACTTCAGTCAATACCCTTTGAGACCTTAACATGTGCATAGCTGAAGGGGGTGCAGGCTGATGGTTATGGTCTGGCACAAATTCAGTAACACGGTATGTACCACTAGGTCTAAGTTTAATGGTCAAACGTGCTGGGCAACCAATTCTAGTTTCTGGTCGTGGTTTCTTTACTTCCTTGGCTCCCTTTTTGTCTTTACGAAATCCTTCTCTTGAGCAAACAAGTGTTCTGGATCGAGTAATTTTGTCAGATGATTTATCTATCCAACCTTTCCGTACACTAAATCCTATCATCCCAGCATATCTGTTGTAGAATTCATATGCTTTGTCTTCATTTTCAAATTCCATATCGACTTCTGGCACCATTTTTGTATTTACCAAGTCCTTCATTGGAACTTCATAGTCTATAACTTTTCTCTGTTTTCCCTGCTCAACCAAACTCCCGCATTAAGGCATACAGTAAGTCAAAAATAAAAGGCAGATACAGAGAAAGCCATAAAATATTTTGACATCCAGAGTGATGACAAATATTATTTGTTTCAGATCAATCGGAATGATCTCTTAATAGTTCAAACTTGATGCACTAGTGGGTGGAAGAAAGCCCCAGGGTTTCTGGCATATTAAGAAAAATAGGTATTTTGACTCGAAAGATCTGTACAAGCTTTATATTTTGCATGAAGGAAAGATTCAATTAAATGAGTCTTAAAAATGACAATTCCAGTTAATTGCAAGTGACACATGAGAATATAACCAAAATCTATTCCACAGATTATAATCAATGAAGGAGAAGATATTGACACCCTTCAACTGAATGGACTCTATCTTGTTAAGATCACGCAACAGAATACATGCATATGAATAACTTTCTGGAGTATACATTTTCATGCATACAACATTCTCGAGTTTCTCGGATCTATGGGGCATACAGGTTACACTTTTACCACGTGAGAACCAAAGACGTATGTGGAACACCTATCGACAAAGACTTAAAGAAGCTAAGAAGATCAAAGCATCAAGGTCTATCCTCCTAGGTGATTACATCACATTTTATTTTCACTAGCTTCTCCTATGAAAACTAGCTTTTCACCCGGCTGTTTAATTATTAGCTCAATGAAGTGAGCTGTTCGATGCTTATGCTGGCAGTACATAGTTGCTCACCATTTACGCTACCAATACTATATGCACCCCAAAAGCGAAATTGAAATTAGTCATTAAGAACTGATGAAATAAAATCTCAATTTGTTGCCAATACACAACAAAAAAGGGGAATTCAGAACAATGAATTCATCATAGACAGCTTTGAAGCAAATCTAAACGTGTACCTTTCTCCAAGCAATTCCACATGCATTGCATAGTGTTCGTCGTCCCTCTGGGCCGCTTCGCATATGGCATGTAAGCTTTGCGCTGATTCCACAATTATGGCATCTGTAAACGTTGAAGACTGGTTAGTCACCGGTTTCAGATCATAAGATAATCTCTCTCCACAAAATTCCATGACATACAATCCAGCCATAAGGGTCTTCTTTATGCAAACCCTAAAAGAAAAGAAATTATGCACTGTAATGCCGTAATGCCGAGGTCCTCGAAGCTTAGTTCGAGGACTAGAAGGGTATAGAGGTAAGAAGTGGAAGCATGGCTCTTACCTGACTGGGCCCTCCACCAAATCCTCGCCATTGCCGGCCTGCACCTCCTGGTCCTTATCCTGCTCGATCGGCATCTGGGGATCGTCACGGCCGCTGCCGATGGAAGGACTCAGCAATCGGCACGTCTGTGGTACATTCGGCGGCTACGACTTCGGCCTCTCGCTTTATCTCACAGCAACATCAAGAAAAGAAGGAACTCTTCTCCCAACCGAATAACGAAAGCGATAGACGGATTCGTCCGGAACGAGAAACTCCTAAGCTTGAATTAAGTCCGCAATCATCGGTAATATCGATGTGCTACACCGGATCGAAGACTCTCTTACGGATTCAGTCAGCGAAGTACACGTGATTTACGGTTTCCACGGAACTAGGGTTTATCTCAACCCGTGGATCGGGGGCGGGGACAGGGAAGAAGCAGCAAAAGGAGATCGGCTGCAAGCTCCGTTTAAGAAAACGAATTAGTCGCCCTTACGTCCGCCACGCGTCCAGTCGTATAATATGTTTTCATCTATTACTAGATTTCGAAGTGTCCTTCATCTGCACCGCTCGTCCCTCTACTTCTCTCATCCGAACCGTCCATTTATATCGAGTGAAACATGATTCGGGTTGTGGGCCCCGCAGTTGCAGGTGGAACCGACGGCCGAGATGCGCCAGATGAGAAGCATATCAGATGAACAGTGACGATTGATAGAAGGAGACTTACATTATCCGAAAAATCTTACCATCCCTCAGTAATAATATTCATGTAATATGCGAATTAAATACAAAGCCTTGGTACAAGAAAAGAAAAATAAAGGGCCAAGAAATGAGAAGATAAAACAAGTATCATACATACTGGTAGATGCCAGTCCCTGTAACAACAGAAAAAAAAAAAAAATAGTACAAAGATGGAGGATCTCATTGGATTCGTTTTAACATAAGCTACTGCTGGGTAATGGAAGCTGATGGAATCCTGTGACAACGTGAAATCGCTACTGTAAAACAGGTTGATGCTGCTTGCTGTGTTGCTACTCCCTTTTATCTTCTTCGATGTCTCCATTGTTTGAGGTCGTAGTGTTGCTGGTCACGGCCGCTCTAGCATCGATCGAAGCTGCAGAACCGTGAGTATCCTTTGAAGGAATTGGTCCTGGTTTTATTAGAGAGAGCGAATCCTCTCGATCGAAATCTTCAGTTCCGTCATCCGAGTAAGCATATCTGCAAAGAAGAAAAAACCGATGAGTACCTATAAGAAAAATGGAAAGAGAAAAGAGTGTATATAAACCAGAGGTTGTAGAAAAAAGACATTTAGTATAATATCTCATGTTGATTATAATCATTGGTCTCATTCGCAAGCAATCTTTCAGTCAATCAAACATCATGGTCCTTAATATCCAGATATATGGTCTGGAACCCTACTTTTCTTTTAATAATGGACTACTGGATTGTTGAACAACAATCCAGCTTCTCAGTTAAAATCTTTACTACTACTGTAGATTTGGAAAGAGACTAGCTATTAACAGATGACAGATATCTTGTTCTCTTGTCATTCTTGTCCAATCCATTGCTGTAAATATTAAGACCCAAGGGAAACATTCTTTAGCATATCCTTGAAATCAAGATTAAATAGATATTCTGGTGTACAGCAACACTTTAGCACAGCCTAAATTCAGGTTGAAAAGAGTTCTCATACAAGCTAACAAATAATGGTGAGTCATGATAGAATTTATGGATACTACTGTTCCAAAACAGAGATGTTCATGAATGGCAGTATTATCATCGACAGTACAATAGGACAAGAGGCACCATTTCATTTTTGTTAAAATGATATTTCTATTATGACAATATTTAGATGATTAAGAGAAACATCCAGAACAAAGTCCTAGACATAAAATTTCTGAAGAAAAGCAAATTGCAGGATCCCCAAAATCCAAGGATTTTACCTCGTTGAGTTTTGGGAGGGTGCCCAAAGATCAGCGATCACACAGAGAAGAGAGAAGGAGAGGACCTGCCAAAAGGCAGGAATGATCCAAGCATTCTGCCAGCGCTCGTTGTATATGTCAGTTGATTTGAAATACAGCTGCGGAAAAACAATACAACCTAATCATTTGGGGTAACACAACCAATCAAAGAGGCTGTAAACGTAGAAATGAACACCTAGCATGGTACACGAAAACCAATTAAGACAATATTTTAATATATTAAGAGTAAACCCAAGATACTCAATCATACAACATAGATTACGCCAAAGAGCTGAGTTAACATTCCTTTAATTCAAGAATATTAACTCTCAAGACCATAGAACAACTGGTGCCCTCTAATGTTGTATATTTTATACATGGCTGTCTAGCAACCTAAATTAGCTCAACATGAAGCAAAATAGGTGACTATTACCTCATAGCAAATCCAACAGACGGACAAAACAAGAGCAACACCCAATGCATTAGTAAATTTCCTGTAAATGTCTAGCTTAGCCATCAACCGTCTTGCCTGTTAGGGAACAAACACAGGAGTTATTAAACAACTTCTAGAGACATATTCAAGCAAAAGATTCTTTTGGTATAAATTATGCAAACTACAGTAACTCGAGGAGAAGCAAACATATATTATGACTGCAAATGCAACAAACAAATGATGTAAGTTTAACCAAAGGGTGACAGCAATTGAGTTGAAATCAGAAAGCTGCAAATACCTGGAGTTTGTCCAGAGTTTTTGAAAGAGAAGTAAAAATCCAAAGAATGAAGAATGCATCCAGGAGTGCCACAGGAAGAACCAAGAACAATCTTGCTTTTCCAGCAAGATCGCTTACGGAACCTACATTCTCCACCAACTCAAGTATCTCAGATGCTAGGAAAAATGTTGCTCCAAACATGATCACCTTAGAAGTGAGGCCGCCCAAAGTGGGCCTAACAACTCCATACCCCATTGAAACAACCAGAATAATGACTCGTGACACTGTTCTTTTTACTGTACCAAACGTTACTGCCCAAAAGGTAATCCCCATTGGTCTGAGTCCAGTTTCATTGAATTCAGCATATTCAAAGTACCACAATGCCATTTCAAACATGCCTAATGCAATGACTAGTGTTATGCAGTTCTGAAGTGGAAGAACCTCTTTCCAAAACCTCACGTACTGTGAAAACCAAAATATCCCAAGTATCACAAATGCAAGAGACATTAATCCATAAAAGTTCATGAGAGGGGCCATCCTTCCTGGCAGGTAGCCAGTGGGATTTTTCCACACAGTCTTCCCCTCTATAGCCAGGCCACTGAGTGCTGGATCACAATATATAAAATACAGGTTGTACATCCCAGTTCTCGTGATGGGTATACTGTGGGATGGCAGTGTCGCAACAAGATCCTTTCCACTGAAACTAGCAACAAGCACTTGTGGCCAGTTAGGGTTCTGAGTGGAGGGCCGATAGATAACTGTGCCTTGAGTGCAGGCGCCTAATTTTGCCAGATCTGCTGTGCAACAGACAGCTCGTTGACCACCATAGGCTGACCCACCAATTGTTTCCCGATCTTCTACCTCAAATACAATCGCTTGTACCATAACGTTATCAGTGTCTTTACTATTTTCAGTAGCTTGCTCAGGCCGCCTGAATGTGATCTTCTCAAAGCTGGATGCAGAAGAAAGGGAAACCATGAGAATGTTGAACAATAACTGTCAAAATGTGTCTGCCCTGGTACAGAACAGGGATATTCTGTGCATCATATTCAGAAAAACAGTAAATCACAATCTCTAAGAAGCCTATCCTGCAAGCTAATTGTCCCTTCATAATATCAAAAATGGCAGTACCGCACAAACGTCTGCTGCCAAAGGAAGTTTGGCCAGTGATGCACAGAAGGGTTGTATTTATGCCTCAAACCCTGGTGCCTCACCAAAACTCACCTTCTTAATTGTCCTTTTAGGACAACACTAGTCACTAGGATAGGGTGCAGATATATAATATCACTTTTTGCCGAAGCATTTCAGTTAATATCGCCAATGCTTTCATTAGGGCATGTACCCAAGTTTTAAGTGAAATAAAAAACACTAAATGACCAAGAAACTGTACCAGTATGCAAAATTGGCAGCAGAGAGAAACGTCTCAACCTCTCATTGATGAACTAGCTAATGTTCATCAGATCTTCAATCAGGAGACATGATATTAGTACTATATATAGATACTTTTCCATTAATTCCTTTGTGTTACCGATTATTGATGAAAATAAAATTGTGTAGAGGGCCACAGGAAGAGAGAACAAGGGATACCTTATGCAAAGAATTACATAAAGATAATAAGAAGAATAAGAGAAGGAAGAAAATAACAGGATCATAGTACGAGGAACCAATCACTTCTCAAAAATCATTAATACTTCTCCCTCAATTCATAGAACTTCCCCATTTCTTGACCACTAAGCGACTTTAGAGAAATGTTTGCTTCTCAATCTCATATGGTCTAGAATAACTCTAAGGACCTATCGAACAGTATTCAACTTAAAATAGTACTACTAGATTACTGGAAAACTCAGATGACAAACTCCTTCCCAGATCTCACGTCATACCATTATGAACACAGCTTGAATATTGAGTGTTCTAAATAACATTAAAATCCGGACCAAATTATACTAAATCAAATCAGCAACTTGGAACCCACATCTGAACACCTGAATACTCTGGAATGTGACTTCAGAGCTGGAAGAGAGCTATCTGGAGAATCTAAAATAATTGAAGTTAGAGATCTATGCAAAAAGTTCAGCATCATGGAAACTTGACGACGGCAATCGACATATGACTGCCTACCATGTCAATGTGTTGATTCATTTTGATATTTGGATTAGTGTTACATCAGTTGCGCACACCAGAATCGAGCTACAATGATAGTTTACCGGATCGGTTTCGTTTCTTTGCACTTTCTTTCTTCGAACTAAAGCAAGTCTTTGACCGACCCAGAGAGCAACTGCATTTGAGTCTAATGAAACCCCATGATGTCAAGAGCCAAGCACCACCTAGCGCCAGATCTCCGAACGAACAACTCGAGCCTACACCAACAACCCCAATTTCCCGTCTTTCGACATCCCGAATCCCCACAAAGCCCTAAAACCCACAAACAGAATGAAAGGCGCCCCGGATCTGTAGAAACAAATGAGGACAAGTGGGGAATACCGGATGAAGGCGTCGCCGGGGCCGGCGGTGGCGTTGGGATCGGGGAGGGAGGCGTAGAGGCCCTCGCTGCCGCCGTGGAGAACGAAGGCATTGCCTTTCGGAGCGAACTTGTCGCCGACGTAGCTGTGCACCGAGGCATCCACAGAGGAGGAGAAGAAGAAGGGGAGAAGGAAGATGCCACAGTAGATGAGAAGCCGAAGAAGACGGCCGGGGGCGGCAATGGACGGATCGACGCGCGCCATTGGGATACCCAAGAGAAGATATCTCTCTCTTTACCGCTCTCGTTATCCTCAAAAGGAAGCCAGAGAGGAACAGGGCGAGCTATGGAACCGGTCTTCTTCTTCTTCTTCTGCTCACTGCTGCTAATGGCGAAGCTTAGCATTCTTCTCGAGGGAAGGACCTCTTTTTAATAGCACAACTACATTCCTTACCTGGAACCCAACATACCCGCGATCCACCCTGAGGAGCCTGTGGGTCCATTTAAACATAAGGCCGCTAGCCAGTCGTCGCCGAAGAAGGTGGGTGAGTGAAGCGCGGATGAGAAGAGGGGGAAGGACTGCTCTTTTCTCTAATACTCCTCGGACTAGTCGGTGGCAAGGTTTAAGGAAGGGGTTAATGGCGATGTGGCTATTAGCCTTTGAGTCAACTCTTTAATCGAAATAAGACCGACAATGTCATTAATGTTTCAATAAGATTTACTATTGATCATAAACCATTATTTTTTTAGACTACAAAAAATAATTTTGTTACAATAAACGACATATAAGATGTCTATAATTAGCATTGACCCTAAACTATTATTAATTTTGACTTTGATTCTTTAATCTATTTGAGACTAAATGTTTTTCAAAAAAATAAAAAATATTATAATTTATGATACTCACTAAATCTATATTATTATTAATCACTGATGAAGATTATTTATTCAATTTATTTGATTTTTTTACTATATTATTCCTGATGATATATAAATTTTCTCTTTTTATTTATCGAAATTTTATATGCAACTCTCCTTTTTTTTCTTCTCAACATGAGACCAGAATGCAGCATTCTCTTTGTTTGAAGTATCTCAAACATCAGCATGTTTGAACTGATGATTTGGCATATTTCTCAATCTTTTGGAAAAAGAAGGCAGATAATTTTGGTGAACAATACCAAAGTTTACATAATATATATACTAAAATCCACACAAAATAAACTAGTAATTTTATTTGTTTCTTTAGGATACCTCTCATATCTTTGCTATGCAAATTGGTTGAACACAATTCTCTCTTCTGGATGTGCCCATCAGATTCTGCAGAGCTTTATGTTTGTTTCATAATCATAACTCTCCAGTCATCTCATAAGCAATGAAATGGTGAATTACAAGAAATTAAAAAGAGAAAGTACATGAAAAGAAAAACCTTACTTTTGTTGCTTGGAATAACATATTAGTTACATTAGTGCATAGGTTTAAAGATCTCTTGTGTTTTATTCAAGCATTCTTCTTGAAGGTTTGAGATAATATGGAATTTTCAGTTCAGCCAGCAACTCTTTTCTAGTGAAATGTAAGCAAACATATCTTTCCTCATGTTAGCTTAGCTGCTTTCACTGCCACCCTATCACTGCAACTAATGAGTCAAAAAAAGGGAGAGAACATAAAAGTCAGCATAGAATGGACTCATTAATTTGCAAGAAAAAGAATCTGCTAAAACAATTTAATAGGAATTTTATAGTCAAACCAAACAACCCAAGCTGCAGCCCTGATTGCATCAAGTCAAACTGTAAAATAGAGCAGCCCATGTTTGAATGACAAAAATTTCTTTGTTTGCTGTTGAACTAGCAAAACCCTTTTCTACTATCAAACTTTTCTCATCTACAAGTTTTGACAGTTCTTTGCATCAGTATAAATTCTTTTGTTAAGCAGGTTATTTAGTGAACTGTATTAATCAAGTTTAGTTCTCAAAGAAGGTCATCATAAGTAGTAATAGTAGTAGTAGTAGTTCATTAAGCTGCTTCTCATTTCATGATACCATTAAAATATTTGAATCAACTCTTATCAGTTAACTCTTGTGCAAAGAATTATGATCTACATTGCAGTAAAGAAGATGGGAGCCAAAATGCAACAAAATGGTTACATAGATGCTTGTCATTTGTGCCAGGCTCATCATAGACTTCAACAAACCTCAGATTCTTTCAACACTTGGTGAAAGAAGGGACTTCTTGACACCAATCTAAGGGGATTCTTTTGTTCTTCCTATTAATTGTTGTGTATGTTCTTTTCTGCTCAGACAGTTACTACTTGGCTTGTGTTTAAGATATTATTAGCCTGGGTGATATCCATATGTATGCCTTTCCACCTTCACCTTCTACCATTATTACTTTGGAATGCAGCTCTCCTGGTGGCCAGCCAAATCCCTTTTAGGTGAGTTAGGTACAATAAAATTGTACAAGTGTCACAGGTAGAGGCTTCTGCACAAAGTGCTCTCAGATCTCCTCTGAGGTAACCAATCTTTCAGCACTGGTGGCAAAGGACAAGAATCATGCAGAGGTAAATATCTTGCAATGAATAGATTTGCTCAGTGGATAGTGATGCATAAATATTGGATTTCAAATTATAACATCTTTTTAAAGGATAACCAATCCAAGACATCATCAACACTTAATCTGATCCAATGCAGTAGAGAGTGAAGCATTCAGAACCCAAATACTATATTAGATTGGGAATATCAGCCACATCCATACAACTTCTATGTCTTCTTCAAGCAGTTGCCACAATGCCACTATATTCGATGCTTCCATGGAAATATCTGCAACAGTGCAAAGGAATTGAGGTTGCAGGTTGGTATTGGAAAATGGAAACGATGACATCATGACTGCCCTGTCTTTGGCTGGGAGAGGAGTCTTTCTGCTGAAAGAGTGGAAGCAAAAGGACTCCACACTAGAAAAGAAAAGCTGACCATGTCTGGTGGCAAAAGAAGGATGCCTGCCAACAAAAGTGGTGGTGTTGGCAGCAATCACAGCAATGGATTCATGGTGATTTTGATCACTAACCGGGAGATATGCTCTTTTCAGGTGTCAGTGTGAGAAGATGCTTGCTTGAAGCACCGAGTGTGACCTGCAACCTGATGCCAAGATCTTGGTGGAGAGCAACTCATTCTAATGGAAGTTGAGTTGGCGACAGAAGATTGGCGTTGGAAACAAAACAAGGAATCATTGGATTATGATTTGATGAACTTCTCAGAGGACAGTGTTGATGCTAAATTGATGGTTCTGCAGCTTTGGAATGGTAGGCTTTGTTTCTTTTCTGAGGGTGAGAGGAGAGATAGGAGTTTCACCTACCAAACCAAGCTAATTTCATTAACCTGATAATGAGTAGCTCAACTAAAAGAACTTCCTAAATTAGCATTATGTTCCAAGCTAAATGTTGAATTGTCCTTAACCTAATCAAAGTTAGATTATCTTTGACCAATGCTATCTAATAGATGGGTTAATAAAGCTTTGTGTTTAAGATAAAACAATGCACAAATTAGCACTTGGATTCTCAGACTAACTCATGGACAAAATGATCTCAATCTGAAAATACACAAATTAATACAACATAACATAATAATAAATATAACAAAAATTATTTCTGATAGTTGTGAGGAAGAAAAAGTAAATGCATCTACACTTGAAGGACAAATAAATGAAGTTGATTTGTTCATCAGTGGAGCAAAAGTTAACAGTATTCTACAGTGGAAGAAAGTCACCACTTTTGACAAATGTGCCATGCTACAAAATGAGAACTCTTAGCATATTGGTGTTCTTCTGGGGGGGAAACAATCAGAGACTTTGAAAGATGAACACATACTCTTCTTAGAGGGTGTGTTGACACTGATAATTATAAATACAAGAACAAACTTGCTGATGAACAACAAATACTTCTCAAGAACAAAGATATTGATTTTCTTTCAATTTCAGAAATAAATTTGGGTGTCATCACTTAATTATTACTTCTAAATTTCAGTGAATTATGTGGCACAGTTGGTAGAATGAATGATGTCAAGAAAGCGATTTGACCACCATAAAAGCTTTAGGGGTTGTATGTTTGACCAGAGTGTGAGAAATATTTCTCTCGTGTTGCTGCATTGCCACCATGTCAATTCGGCAACATCAAGTGCGCACCGAGCTCTTAGTACTCGTGGCACTGTCCATAACACTGTTCTAAGTGATTCCAACAAGAGATTAACCAGATTTCCATGAGCTTCGGTGACTCCCATGTTTATCATGCTTCAGATTGTTTTGCATTATGTTGCATGAATCACTCCTAAGATTAGCGGACAAAGGGCAAACACTGACCTAACATCCCCCACTCTTGCTTGATGCATGTGCTGTGATTGTTCTCTAGCAACACTCTCTCTTCTTCCTACAGTATAAAGAAGGATGATGAGATATATATAGGACAGTATACATGCCCCAAATCACTAGGCGAGGTTTCCTTTCTGCATCTCCTTTGGCCTCCCTTTCGATGCTTCCTTCTTCTCTTTCTCACATATGGGCACAGCACCTCGTGGCTCCATTCCCTGTAATGGCAATCATGATGATGATGACTGCAACCATCTTCCGCCCAAATCCCTCTCCCTTCACTCCCATAGCTATCCCTGTCTTCACCACCAGTGCGTCACCACCATTAGAGCTCACGCTTGCTACGTCGCTACCCTCGCTGTTCATGGGACGTCCGTCTACAGCGGCGGCTCCGACCAAGAGATCAGAGTCTGGCCATCTGTTCTTTTAGACTCGTCGTCCACAGCGAGGACTGATCATCCTGCGAGCTTCACTGTGGCTCAAACAGAGAGCCCGGTGAAATCGCTTCTTGTGTCAGGTGACAACCTGTTCAGCTCTCACCAAGACGGCGAGATCCGCGTGTGGCAGATAACCCAGAGGGAGCAGCGCTGCTACAAGCTGAAAGCAGTTTTGCCGACCTCCATGGACCGGTTTTTGAGCTTCCTGTCGCCCAAGAACTATGTGCAGGTCCGCAGACACAAGAAGTGCTCCTGGGTGCACCACGTTGACGCCGTCTCCGGCCTCGCGCTCTCGCACGACGGCGCGCTCCTCTACTCCATCTCCTGGGACCGCACTCTAAAGGTGTGGCGCACCTCCGGGTTCAGGTGCATAGAGTCCGTCGCGGGCGCCCACCAGGACGCCATCAACGCTATCGCGGTGTCGCGGAACGGCCACGTCTATACGGGCTCGGCCGACGCCAAGATCAACGTGTGGAGGAGGAGTGGCGAGGAGGGGAAGCACTCGCTGGTGCAGACGCTGGAGCGGCACCGGTCGGCGGTGAACGCGCTGGCGCTGAGCGCCGACGACCGAGTGCTGTACTCGGGAGCGTCCGACCGCTCCGTGGTGGTGTGGGAAGGGGGCAGCGGGGGGATGGCGGCCACCGGGGAGCTCAGGGGACACAGGAGGGCCATCCTGTGCCTTGTGGCGGCCGGGGACGTGGTCTGCAGCGGCTCGGCGGATAGGACGGTGAGGGTGTGGAGGAGAGGACGAGAGCAGAAGGGGCGCCACTGCTGCTTGGCCGTAATGGAAGGCCACGGAGGGCCGGTCAAGAGCTTGGCGATGGTGGTGCTGGAAAGCAGCAGCAGCAGCAGTAGCAGTACATGCCTGGTTCTCAGTGGAGGTTTGGACTGTGATCTAAAGCTGTGGAGACTCTCAGTTCCTTCTCTCTCTTAGGAGGACACCTCCCTGGCTTTGGAAGTACAGCTTCTCTTAGATCGAAGATGATACTCCATCGTCCTCCCCACGGGATGCTTGACCACGTTCATGGCCATGCCTGGCCACAGTCAAAAAAGGGTTTACGGCCATCTACCATTGGCTTGGCCACAGTTCAAAGTAATACTAATTGAACGAACTGAACCTTTAAGGCCACATGTTATCCAGAAACCACGTAACATAGATGATAGGAGATGATTAAATGGCCGAGTTCTATCACTATAGTACCTTTATGAGGAGCATATCAACAAGGATTAGTTGTACTGTCACTTCATCATCACTGTGTCACACCCTTCATGGTTTATTTTATGTGATGCATATGTATTGCAAAAGTAGGCCCAAATGATGAATCAATTATGTCTGATATATATATATATATATATATATAGAGAGAGAGAGAGAGAGAGAGAGAGAGAGAGAGAGAGTAGATTGTTTTCTTTAAAGTAAGATAGATTGAATCAAAACAATTGAGATTTATCGAATCAAACAAACTAAAATCGAATAATCTGATCAGACTAATCAATTTATAATTTTTAAAACTGCAAATATCCAAGAAAGCCTGATGTCCAAAGTTTTATGATACTAACAGATGCACTCTTAAAGCTCACTACAGAATACAAAGGCCTCACATCAAGTTGAGGCACAATATGAATGATAAATTTGGAATTTAATCTGTGAAGACCTTCTACACCCACAACTTTAAACCTAAGTTCTAAGCATACCTCCATAATGGAATGTCCATTAACCAAAAGTTTGTGAAACATTACATAATCTCTTTCATTTTAATAACTCCATAACTCATAGATGAACCTATGTGGTGCCGAGACATTTAGGTAGAGTGTCCACATAGACACTTTGGGTAGTGCAATTTTTTTTACACATTGATGAAACAAAACTGTGCATCAAATGTTCCCTTTAGAGTCAGAAACCCTAAGATCACTTGTGAGAACTCTTCATGAGGCATCAAGTCATAAATCTTTGAAGTGGTACACTTGCCCTTTTGATTTTAGCAAAGATATATATGTTTTCAGATGTATAGCCGCATCAGACAAAAAATTTGAAACCTGTATCAAATCTTCTATGACCATATATCTAAGTCCAAGAGTTTAACTCTGGTAATTCCAACAAAAATTTCTTTGTCATGCACATAAAACTATCGAAAGCATAATTAACAATTTGAATAAATTAGTGCTGCATAATTAAAAAAAAAAGAACAAAAGAATGAAATGCAGCAGACTAAACTAGAAAACAATTTGCAGACTTTTTTCTTACTATAATCTTTTATCATACCTTTCCTGTGAGTGTAAGTTTTGCACTGGTAGGGTTTTCCGGATCTATCTTGCTGCAAGATCTGAGTGGGAACTTAACTAAGGGTGAAAGATGACCTTCACATCTATCAGTGCATCCTGGCAGTTGGATCGAGTGTTGTCAAATACAAGTTGGAGATGCTGCAGCCTTCACCAAGTAGTTCATCATCAGATGAAACAACATTTCTACAGTAATCACACCAACCAATGATAGACATTAAATCAAGATCCAACTCTAAGATAATCTGTTGACTCGTTTGCTTTCTTCTACTAGTTTGATTCAATTAACCAAATGGAGATCCCCCATGTCACTTGAAATGGTAGCACGGAAAAGGTGGAAAACATATCAGTCGGTAATCAGAAATGGAAAACAAAAAAGAGCTGAGATGAAGTACTTAGTTATCTAACACAAAGTGAATTGTTTCGACAATTTGTGTGTAATTTGTATATGAAACATAAAAATAATGATGAAACTAGTAGGATTTACAAAAATGAAAAACAGAGAGAACGAGATTACACCCAAACATGTTTTAGAATCACTCTACTACGTAATATGACAGTAGTAATGAAAAATGATGATGCATATCCCGGTGAAGTAGATATCTTGATGAAGTGTTAAGTGGCCAATGAATCGATCAAACTACGAACTGCATAATGATTACTAATTAAAAAACATAATACAATGTACAATCATCAAAAAATACATTTAATTTAGAGTGCCACAGTATTCAAAACATGTACATTCTAGGCTGCTCATGCATAGAGAAGAACCGAGAACCGAATACCAACACATCGAGGAGCCCTGCCAATCTTGCAGCTAAGCAGCAGACTATTACTCGACCTATGGTCATGGAGGTCATAATCGGATAATTTTAACTCGCAGTTCCAGTCAAAATCTGGCCTTTTCTAAATGTTCTTCAATGCACTCCAGTATTAGACCTAATTACCGAACTTTTTAATATTTCAATTCACAGATCAATTCTCTCTCGAACCGTACAATTACCCAATTTTGCTGTAACCAAGATACATAAAGAGGAGGGTTCTATTTTTTATATGAGGGTATGGGGAAGGAGTAGTACCTTAGGAGGCCCAATGAGTTCTGGGCGACGAGCCAAAGGGCGGTGGTGGTAGCGGTGGCATCGCTTCGATCACGCTTGCTTGCTTGTGGCGAGAGGGTGCGGAACTTGGAGGACGAGGCGGGAGAAGCCGAAGGGAGGAAGAGGACTGCGGAGGAAAGCGCGACCCACCCGCCTTCCATTATTCCTATGGCGTTCCTCGCGGTTGCATTGGGAGATCGACTTCCGTTTCCGACACAACGAAAGGCTGACGTGGTGCATATCGAGCGGGACGTTAGGCGGATGAGATGGGGTCGGTTCGCGGTGCTGTGTCGCGACTGATTTCGTGAATCAAGTCTGGCCGTGACGAGCATTTTCTCGGCAATTCGCGTGGATGCGGGGCCACCTGTGGAGCCCACGTGAGTCCGACTCCGTGGCCAAACTCCATTCGATGGGAAGACCTTTGGTGGAGGCCCCCCGGTAGGGGATACAACTTTAAATCACCTGCAGAGGCAAGAGAATGAGAACTATTATTTACATGCCTTGTAATATGTTAAAAATCAATTACTTTGATCATATTGGTTAAGCAAAAGATGATAAAAAAGATTATAGGTATTAAGTTGGTAAGAATATAGGTATTAAGTTGGTATTATCGACAAAATTTATACTAACGAGAGAGTTAGCACGTAGCAAAATTTGAGATATTCCTCGCTTCCTCTAAATGTTTGTATAAGTATACGATAAGTGGATAGTATAGAGAGGAGAGAGAATATATGATAGAAAAATATTCTTCTAATTTGAAATAACTCAAAAAAAAAAATATTCATGATGATGTGATGGATTCATTCCATCGATCGATCCCGACAGCCAACTTGGGACGGCAATGAGTTCCTTCATGTCGTCGCAGTCGTCTAATTCAGCTGCCCCTGCCAAGAGCTGCGGCTTCCGTGAGCTCGGGGCACGTTCGCAGAGAATCGACGACTCGAGCGAGGAGGTCTCACCGCAGTCCCAATTCACGGATGCTTCTGGGAATTCGTCTCCAAAAGGCGATCTTTCCAAGCTGGATAACGTTCGTCGACGCTTGCCTCAGGCCATGGGAGGGCTAACTATTGCAGGCAATCTGGCCCTGACACATTTGGATCAGTTCCCGGCATGCCCAGGCTTCGCGGAGTGCGCAGCAAGGTTTTCCAGCCTCGACGACCGGAATCGCTGTTGGCTCTCTGGCCATCTTGAGCTACCAGGGAATGCCAAGCTGCATTCCAGCGTAGCAAGCGACCAATGTCCGACGGTGAGATATGCCGAGTCGTGGAACTCTAGAGAGGAATCATCGGCATCCGATCCGATTTCTGTGAGTGGAGAAGCAAGCTTAGGAGCTCCCAGAGATGGCAACGCGAAGAAGCGAAAAGCTCCTCCGAAGAGCAAAGGGAAGGATACGATTCGACCGAAATCCGTCATCGATCCTCCCAAGGTGTAAAGATCATTCCTTTCAGGAAGGACTCAAAATTTTGAGCTTTCAGGTGGCAGACGGAGGAGGACTCTGATGCAAAGAGATGTCGATCGACGGGGAACAATAACGAGACTGGCAATGAGCAAAATGATGGTGCCAGAAGTAAGAGGGAATGGTGAAGAGAAGCAGGAACGAGAAAGCAATGACAACAAGCCCCCAGAGCCTCGTAAGGACCACTACGTTCATGTCAGGGCGAGAAGAGGCCAAGCAACCGATAGCCACAACCAAGCAGAAAGGGTACGTGGTCTTGTCACCAATGCTCAAGATCTCCTTGTACCGATCAGTGAATGCATAAAGCACAAAGGATCCAATTGTCTTGTCACCAACCCTGTCATCACCATCATATATTAAGTGACATCATGCCTTAACATAAGTCTCATATGAACCCAGAAAGTTCCTATTAAACAAATAAATAATGGAACCATAATTTCAAGAGCAACTTTTATTCAAGTCTCACCATGCCTTAACATAAGAGATATGGCAAATCTAGTTAATCAAAATAGTTAGTTCATAGGAACAGATGCCTGGCAGAAATCACAAAGAGACCAAAATATGTATGCAGTCACTGCACTCCCATATACATCTCACATTTCCTATGATCCGGACTTGAATTTTTTTGGCTAATAGTTTCTGAGTGTGCATATCAACATCCATGAAGTAGACCAAAATATGTATTCAGTCACTGCACTCCCATATACATCTCACATTTCCTTTGATCCGGACTTTAGAGACAGTAAAATATGTTTGGCTAATAGTTTCTGAGTGTGCATACCAACATCCATGCAGTATTGCGCACATAAACCAGTAAACTGGCAGTACACACATCAAACTACTCATTCAAGATATTATCAACAGCCAACAAAAGTTTCCAGCACTGAGAAGCTAATAGTGAGAATCCTTTCTCATAATTGCCTGAACACCAAGTAGAGAAATCACATAGTACATTAACCTTGTTCCATAAAGATGTCGTAAATTGCTACAGCGATAACCGAGTTCTACTCCGAAGCTGCTTCATCTATATCCAAATATCGGAAGTGCAGTCTCCACCAGGATACCTCATCTCATGTGCCAGTGCAGGTCCATCAGGCTCTGTCCCAAAGTCAACAAAGAAGTTTGGATTTATGGTCAACCCACCTTGCTCGGTGTTCACATCAATCTGCAACATGTGAGATCCCTTCTTCACGAGATCTGGGCCATAAAATTGTTGATCCCACACGCTAAAGAGTGAGTTTGTCACGTACAGCCGCTTCCCATCCAAGCTCAGTTGAATCATCTGCGGTCCTCCTCTAAGTCGATTTCCCTGATAAAAGAGTAGTTGTCATTGTGACAAGCTCTAACCTTTACAGTCCTATACGGCAAAAGTATGGTTCTCGAGGTGAAACTATAGTTCTTCCAACGTACAGTTGATGCAATTCCCACCAAAGAAAACTTACAACACAAAGAAGTTGTCAGTTCTATTTTTAACAGCTTGTCATGCTTCTTTTAGTCTTTGAATTAACAGAAGCATCTACTAAGATAAGAATTGGTTCCAATTTTCCCATGTTACCAGTTCATTTTAAAATGCCCACTCATAGGCAACAAAGGAATCTCAAAAACCTCTATAAGCATGTAGTTCATGCCTATTTCTAATCAAAGAAATGAAGACTCAAAACTAGTAATTCAAAATGAACACATGATGCATGCAGAATATTGGTAGAAATGTTAAATATGGAACTAGAATGTAAATAGACACGGAGAGAAGGTACTCACCTTAATCACAGGTACACTAAATTGTGACTCCACCCCATCCTCTGACACACAGACTACGTCACTTCCCTTCTGAAGGAGACCTCCAACCCATATTTGTCCCGTCAGCACCGGCTTTGAAGGATCTTCAATGTTATACTGTCTAACATCTCCATGAAGCCAGTTGACAAAATAGAGGTACCGATCATCAAGAGAGATGAGAAAGTCTGTGATCAGCCCTGGCATTTCGGGTAGAATCCAGTTTCGCACCTTCAGTGGAGTTACAGATATGGCAACCTTAAAAAGCAGATATTAGTTTTCTTAGTACTTGGTATCTCATCGAAAAGCAGGCAGAATCGCAAAAAAGCTAGAAAAGCAAATGGAAAAACAAACCTCATGGTTCCAGAGACCATCTGTGGTCTTGAAAAATCTCACCATGTTGCTGGACAAAGCACAGCCAACAAAGCCAGTGTCTTTAGATGGGTCATGCAGAAATCGTGTCTGCCAAGAATAGCAATTTTTTTCAGAATGTGAATATATTGGAGTTTCTTATATTGAGAAAGAACAACACAAACACAGACTTCTAAGGGTAAGAGCCCTGCATTTCCAAGATCCAATGTCTGCTTCAGTTCACCATCTGGCCAGCTATAAACATACAAGTGTCTTCCATATAATCCGTCTGAAACATGTTGTAGGTTGAAACCCTTTGAAAAAGCTGCAGGAGCTCCCCATGATGAGCTGATCATGGTCTTGTGACGTGGTTGGTACCAAAAATCATAGCCAAACAAAGGACTATGACCTGGTTTTTCCCACCTGTATGGATTGCATTAGACAACAAGGTCAAACATTATTGGCAGCAAGGAAGTGAAATGAAACAAATAAATAGAAATGAATATGAACGTTCATCAGAATGATCACCATAAGTGATTGTCCAAGCTCATTTGAATGCTTAATCTCAATTCCAGTGCACTTTGATATATTCATCACATGCATAAACCGGACAACACAGGTATAATGATGAAAGAAGCACCAAACACCGATTTGGATAATTCCTTACTTGCGTGACAAAATCAAAATACTTTAGGACCTTTAGTTCGCTTATTGCAGCAAGGACCTGCTTATCATGTTACTACTTTTGACAGTTTCCGATATAAACCAAATTTCTTTTTAGTTTTTATGACAACATTCTGTTAAATTAAACAAAAGATGCTTTTGAACTTCACAATAACATTCTCCAACACCCCTCATACAGTTAGAACTTACCATTAAAGCGTCTTCTACAAAATCAGAAGAACCCAGGTGATCAGGATTCATTTTCTGTGATACTAATTCTTACGAGAGCGATTTATTGGTTATTCCGTTCTGTTCTGTGCTCAACCAATAGGCAAGATGGACCCCCAATCACAAAATCATGAATTTAAAATTCAAGCAGACATCAGCCTTTTTTCATTAAGATTCTCAAGATTCTACCTTTAGGGGATTGCCAATTTAATCAAGAACAGTTTTCTATTCTTTGGGGAGTTTATCATATACAATATAAATATATATAATGCAAGCCAATCAGAGTAAGGGTTGGCTCATGACCACTTGAATAATCAATGCTTTATCAATGCATATTTCCTCAGATGGAAGGATAAAACATTCTAAAGCATAAAGTGTATTTGAAAAATCCTTATAATGATTTTTCAGATCAAATTCTGACGAAAAGACTTACCAAGTAACCAAAAACATCACCAATTTTGTTACTATAAAATGGGATAAAGAAAAGGACATCAGTGGCTTTATGATGGTTAAAACCAAGAAAAAAATGTACTAAACAAACTAAGTCTAGATATTATCAAAACGTACTAAGGTAGATGCCTAGATTTCAAGTTTCAAATTAAAGAGAAGAGTGAACACCACACCTTCCTTTCACATTGAAATCTGAATCAAGAAGCAGGAAGCCACTCCCCGTTGCATTTCCTTCT
This sequence comes from Musa acuminata AAA Group, assembly GCF_036884655.1. Classification (NCBI taxonomy): domain Eukaryota; kingdom Viridiplantae; phylum Streptophyta; class Magnoliopsida; order Zingiberales; family Musaceae; genus Musa; species Musa acuminata. Next base: position 46,033,571 of record NC_088332.1, read on the forward strand.
TTATCTCCAAGGCAAGAGACCATTATATTACCAGACGCAAGGCAATGAGAGGTATGAGGATATGCTAGCCCAGTCTTTTGCAGAATATCTGCGGGCTCAACAACCTTATGCAACGATGGAGCTCTTGGAATTTTTGCAGTGTCAACAACATATATGCGACTGGATCTGAAAAATACAAAAATGATTAGGCCCATTGATAAAAAATATATGAATGGTAGATAATATGGCAGGTAGCTTAGGAGTGCTATTCGGTGTAGTTCCGAACCAGCCATCACAGGAAGGACTCATATATGTATATATATATATATATATATATATATATATATATATATATATATATATATATATATATATAATCTCTCGACTTTAGGAGTTATAAAATAAAATAAACAACTTTAGGAAATAGCACAAGAAACACCAATGTTGGCAGTATTGACTAGAATTTATAATCTTGAACCTTAAGGCAGAACCACATGGGAAATAGATCAAACCAAACAATCTTTTGCAATTGAAAACCAGATGTGGTAACTAGAACACAAGTTGACTTTCAATCAAGTATTACTTGGTCCTCTATCTCCAAGCATATGAAGGAGCCTCCTCAATCCCCTTTCTTTTAACATCAAACAGCCATTTGCTGATGACCTTGACTCTTGATAGTCACTTAAAGAATAGGTGCCAGAAAACACGAACTGCATGCCAAAATATATTATTTTTCTACTCTCTCTTAGCACTTGAGTTGCTACCTCTAAGCACTTAAACTGTTCCTAGAGCTAAGCACTTAAGCAAATACCAAGTCATGCCAAAGTAGAGCTGGCAGAAAGCAAAACCTCAAGTCAATAGAAAATTGAAGAACCGATACCACTAAGCACTTCAAACTTTTTCGAGAGTCTCTTAGGTAAATTTATCTTAAGTATACCAATTGATACATATAACAATTAGACTCTTTTTATTGGTGTTACATCAGATTCTTGATGTCTGAGCTGGATAGGTAAGTCAGATACAATTGACGTTCATTCCAAAGCTATCTCAAGTCCTACTCGTAGTTCACCGAGGCGTGACCCTACAAGATTAAGTCAAGGGCGTTCCCAACAAATACCCCTCTGACGATCAAATCAGTTTTAGAAGTCAAAGAGTTGAGGACTAGTCGGACTAGTTGGTGAGATTGAGGAAGAGAATATGTGGAATGTGTACCTCGAGGTCCCTTTTATATGTGGTTCGGGAATGGTTATGTTCGAGATCATCGGTTGTAAGAGGAGTTCATGTGACGTTTTAGGCAAGAGTGTGGTGTGATGTTTGCTGCTTCTGAAGCCCACGTCGTCTGATTGCACCTATTGAAGGGTCAGATGGTTAGACGTTTGACCACATACGACCCGTTATGACCATGCATCTTCGGATCCGACTGCCACTTGTCAACCAGATTTGACTAACATGTTGCTAGGACGATCGATCCGTTGGCCACATGTTGTCACATTTTAGCGTGCTCACACCGATAACGACAAATGTTGACTTCTCATATGACGCTAGAAAGAGCACCCACGAGGCCTCAGCTCCCCTACTGGGAGGCACTAATAAGCATATTTAGTCCCACATCAATTAAGAAGTAAGGTAACCAAGGCCTTACAAGCCCTCCGCATCACCCTATACTCACCCCAAAAGGGCAAAATCGTGCGGGCTCACCCAAAGCGAACAATTCCACACGAGCCCTTGTGCTCACGCTGATGTTGACAAATACTGACTTATTATATAGCACTGGAAGGAGGGCCCGTGAGGCCTCGACTCCCCTGCTAGGGGGCATAGATAAGCACATTTATTCCCTCAGAGGCCACAAAAATTGGCTCAATTGTAGGCTCACCCAAAGCGGATAATTCCTCGCGAACTCTCGTGCTCACGCCGATAACAACAATTGTTGACTTATCAACGCCGATGACAACAATTGTTGACTTATCAATTGGCAAAAACACCACTTTCATTGACAATGATAATCAAATCAAAGTTTTATTACGAAAGGAAACTTTCATAATCTTCTTCAAGAGACCTGTTAGTTCTTTACAATTGTATTATTCCTCAGGATCAATATTTACTCGTAAAATACACTTGAAAAGTTGGCAGACCATGGGCCTCCCTAGTTGATCAATGGATTTCCTCGATAACCTAACATGGTTAGCATGAATGAAATAAAAAAGACTACATTTGTGGGTACTAAAGATAGTTTGACAATGAACTTCTATAACTGAAATAGTCAAAGAGACCTATTAGCTCTTTACAATTGTATTAATCCTCAGGATCAATATTTACTCGTAAAATACACTTGAAAATTTGACAGACCTATTAGTTCTTTACCTAAGAATGATTCTCAGTGATGGTTAGCATGAATGAAATAAAACAGACTATATTTGTGGGTACTAAAAATAGTTTGACAATGAACTTCTATAACTGAAATAGTCAAAGAATAGCTTAGAATATCGTTTAAGCTGGTCACCATTTATGTATAATCTAACAAATAATTATCTTCTTTGCAGGAACACATCAAAGTAAGACATGTAAAAGTAGCAATAATATAAAACAAGCAAAACACAACAGAGGCTTACAGCAATGAAGGCAAAATCAAGAATTGCCGAACTGCTGAAGGGTCACCATGACAAGAACTGCAAGCGTTCCAACCAGAATGATGCAGTTCATCACCAATATTGGGCACGGGAAGCCTGTGAATTACTTTGGAATATGTTGGGGAGTTAGGATCAACATCCACTGTCGCCAAGTAGTCCGGTTTTTCTATTCCAGTGCCTGTGTAGTTGAAGAGAATATCTTTGTTGTAAAATCCATTGACTAAAGACATTTTATTTAAGACAGTATAAAATTTATCGGTCGTCGAAAAGGCTGATTCTTCTAATTAGAACTATAATTGGACACGAGTGAATAGCGCAAACACAGGAAAAATTTATTAGCACTCTAGCAAAGCTTATTAAACAAATATTTTAATGCTGAAAGTCCAGAACTAAAAGTAGTAGAAAATATAAACATGAATAGACCACAATAGGTTCTTCTTAATTAGGAAAAGAAAACTATAAAGAGTTAACTATGAATCATACAGTCGATAAATCTTAATATATCATGTATAACTTCTTCAAGTATCACTTTGTTAATGATCCTCAGTATAAAGGAAAATGCTTAAGAAAGGAGACAAAGTTTCCTTAGGAGTAAGCCCATATCCAATTAATTCAAAATTTGCTTCTTCTACAATAAGTTCAACCGAGGGTGTTACATTAGTTTATGCTTTGCAAGAACAAATACAATGTGATTCTCAATTCAATATTTTTTCATAATGATAGAATTAGATTTCTTCCTCGTCTCATCAAATTGGCCAGTTGGTCTTGATTTGATGACTTTTGGTGTTATGCATCTAGTTATGCTATAAATAACCATGCATGCTTACCAAGTTCAAAAGGAATGAACTAGAAAACCTGCAAGATTCCTCCATAGCGACAATGGAGATCAAGCATTAAACAACCATGAAATAAAACCCCATAAACTCCCAAAAACTAATAACAAAAAACAAAAACAAGAACTTACGAATGCCAATTTTGAAAGTTTATTCTTTTAAACCCCAGAAATCCCTGTTCCGAGTATGTATTTCACACAAGATTATAAATACAAGAAAGAAGTCAAAATCTCCTGATATGTTGGAAAACGTTGATGATGCCCTTAAGAAAAGGGAATACATATCATGAGGACTGCACTCCTGAACAGTCAAAGACGGAGCCAAATCTCAATCAAACCTCTGACAGCTAGAGAAGTTACATCAATGATCAATAAGCAAGGTGGCTTTTGATGGCCCTGAACACCTGACATCATGCATGAATAACAGAATCAGGTCCCAAATCAAAAGTGCATAGTTACTAAAAATGTCATCACCTATTCCTTCTCATTTATGACAAAAGTAAGACCTTTTATTTTCGAACCAACAATATAATTCATTTTGTTTGTTGGTGAGAAACTTTTGAATATTGGACAGTTAAGAAAAAAATATATACAAAAAATTTATGTTGTCGGATGTATAGAGTTACTAGAACAGAGAGAAAAAAAATACTTTTATTCATGATCAAGTAAGTATCGCTTCAACAGAGGATAGAGGATAAGATGAGATACTCATAGTTTAAGATTTCTAGATGCGGTATTGGTACGAGGAAAGGTAGAGGAAGATCTAAAAATATTTTAATAAAAAATTATAAATAAAAATTTAAGTAGGTTAGACATACGAATTTGTTTTTGTTAGTGATATTGTTGTGAGGAACTTCTCGTCTCGATTGAAACAAAAAGAAAAGAAGAGACGACTGAATCCGCAAGGATTAATAACAAGGAATATCCATATGAAGATTCCTCGTCTAAACACATGGAGAGCAAAAACGTAACAGCCTACTGAGAAAACACATCAGAATCAAAACCAGTAACTCCCCCAAGCTCAAAAATCGCTCAGAGAAACAACCAAAAGGCGCGATCCTTTTACCATTATAGACACAGGTAACGTAGATCAAGGTCTCCCGCGGCCCCGACATGGCTTCGAGGGGGGACGCATAGCCCGGGCGAGTGTCGGCGCAACAACCCTGAACCTTCGCAGCACCAGCCATCGCGGTGTTCTCAGGTCACCACCAGGTAGGGGACCCTCCGGATCGAAGCCTCAACTTACGATGCCTCTTCGAACACCTTGATTCCGATCAAAGTACCCGAGGAAAGATCGGCACGGACGCCAAAATGGGAGCGAGGACTCAGATGCAGCGGGTCGTACACGGTTCCAGTTACAGTGGGGTAGTGACCCTGAGGCAAGCACGTGTCAAGGCGGGATCACCGATTTCTTATCCGAGGGATGCCGTGTCGTCTCCGGATCGAATTGTGGCCACAACAAGAAAAACGATGGAAGATTTATCCTCTGCCGAAAAGTATGCTGAGGTTTATTTTGGTAGGAGACAATGCTAATGTATAATTATGGTTTTCTTTTCCTTTTTTTTTTTGTGGATATTATATGTATTTTTTTTTACTGTTGCCATGTTTGAAAACAACATATTTGTCATCATAAAATTTAAAGTATACTACATATGTAAATATTAAATTAATATCCATAAAAAAATTAAGGTTAACAAGCATTAAAATATTTTAAATATATTTTAAATATTCTCAATGAAGATTAGAGTTTCGATACCATCTTAATTTTTTTTTTATTATCATTATTGCTTTATCTAAACACTTAAGTAGTAAATAAGACATAATCTTATTTTATATTCTTAATATAGTATGAGTTTGGTATAGACATGTATGTACTTAGGACCATCTTGTTCTTGGTAGAATTTGCTATCATCCATTTGACTTTAGTGTTGTAGTCAAGGCTGTTGCTTTCATGACTGACTTGTCAAAGCACACCAACTCACTCTATGATGTCGAAAGGCTTTTTTCCTTTACAGTTCTGCCCACATATGACAAAGGGGTTTCGGCCCACATATGGTGACTACCATGAATGCAAGTTGATATGATCGTTCGATCATCGGATCATTACTGCATATAATCGAATGAGGTTGCAAGCTAAAATCTCTGCTTTACCTGTCAATATCTAATGATACAAAATAAACCGGATAAATATTTTGCTTCTCCTTATCGGAAGTAAAAGAAAACGCTACCATAAACATTTAAACTTCCTCACCCTTCTTTCGGTTACCGTTTGACTAATTAGAAAAAAAAAAATGTTGAAATTTAACATCGTGGCAAAGAAGTCGGCACACGTAGGTTCCGTCCCAAAGGTGTAAAATCACTAACGCTAGGATCTTGAAGATGTTGTGACAAAATCAGGTTGGGTCGGGAAGAAGCCTTGTTGGACGAGTCGAAGCGGACCTTCGATTCCTATGAAAAAAGGTCGACGTTGGGAGAGGGATTCTCGACTCGACCCATCTGAAGTTAAAGTTAGATCTTTCGTGATGTTTTCTTTTTTCTTTTGTATGTGAGGAAGGGATTGACTTTTATACAGAGACACAAAACAAAATAAGTTTGTCTATTGAAATCCCTTGATACTACACAAGTTGTATATCTTATGACAGAATCATTTGTTCAGCTTAGCATTGTGAACTTGTTACAATTAAGTATATAAGAGTGGTTTATATACACTATGTTTTTAAAAATATATGGGTTATTTTAGACACAAGCAAAATAATAAGGACTTAAGTAGACCATAACCAAAATTATAGGGATTAAAATAATTTTTTTTTAACTTAAATTATATATATATATATTATATTAATAATTTATTATGAGTTAACATAAGTAAATTCTAACGTCCATTAATTCAGATTTGACGGGAGAAACTTATATGTTACGTTTTTAAAATTATAAAGATTATTTTAGATATAAGTAAATTATAAAAATTTAAGTGGTTCATAACTAAAATCATAAACGATAAAATTAATCTTAACCCTTGAATAAATGACACGGTGGCTCCGAAATCGAATATATTTGCACGAAATCGTTCGAACTACACCGCCTAAACCACACCTGCGGTGGGCAGTTGGATAGGGCGGGCTCGAGCAACGGGCTCAAATTAGCCCATCATTAATATGGGCCCTAAAAATGGGGAGGTAAGGAGAACAAGGTCCAAAATCTCACCGGTAAGTGCACCTTTAAAAACTGGAAGCTGAAATGCTTTGATGGGAAACAGAATATTCTTGTCGCACAACTTAACTGCACCTCCGGTGGCCCGAATCTGGTCTTTTTAGAGAAGAGAGAACGGGCCGGAAATTGCTAAGCCCATTACATAAGCCCTAACGGATCGAGACCCGTTAAGATATCCACGCCTGTTAACTGTTTAGGCCCGTTAAAATTAGGCCTAACTTGCGGTAGTCCATTAATAGAAGCCACGGGGTGAGCTTACCGTACCCCTTCTCACCGTAAAGTGGCTTCAAAATAATTTCAATCGGCGGTAAATGGATCGGTGACCAGAATCCACCCGCGCGTCTGAGATCCGAACCCTCCGGTGCGCCTACCACCTCCCAGTCAGTTATATATTGCCTTGGAATATTTTATTTTGGTAACAAAATGGCTCGAGTCCCACTATGTTGTTGTCACTGCAGGTGAGCAGAATCCATCCACCGGTGCAGAGACTCGCCGGTCAACTAATCTCGATTGTTGCCCGGTCAAATGACTTGAGTGCGATTCCTAATCCTAATCGGCAATTCAGCAAACACTTCAAATGCATTCTTCTCCTCTATCGTTGATTGCCCCGAGAGATTTTCCAATAGTCCATAACACGACCGATCAGTACAGCTCAAGCAGTGAGGCGTACAGAGCAAAAGCATCTCGTCAGCTGCTGCTGCTGGCTAACAAGCTCATGGCCAACGTTGCAAGTTAAGCCGTGGGGGAGTGCTGCTGTCGCAGGGGACAGAGCTGGAATCCGTAATGAGCAAACACATCACAAGCACATGGCGTGGCCACAAACTTACAGACACTTGAAACTTTGTTGACAGAAGGTTTATGCATCTGCCTCAGGTAACCTCCACTATTTCTTGTTTCCAAGTCGGGAATCCTATGGAGTCGGCTACAGACCAGCTTTGAGTTGATAGAAAGAGTACTTGTGTTCCAAGTGAGGGATCTATATGTAGCATGAATTCATCGCACAGCATTGACGGGAGTTGATGAAGGCTCAAATGTGCTGCAAAGATGTCTGTTATCTAGTAATCTTTGCTTTGAAGTTTTTTTCTCTGCCTACTTCTCCATTGAACAGATTGAGATAAAGGTCTTCTGTTTAATCATCATAGGCACCACTTAAGTCTGATAACCATGGTCTTCTCTTTATTCTACCTTTCTTCATTTGGTCCCTGCCATCATGATCTGCAATTGCAAAAGATACTTTGATGACTGGGGGGAAGAGAGAGGGACCAGCAAAGTGGTCATGATACATATGATCTCATGGAGGAGAAGGTTTCCAAAAGCAATTCAACTAAAGCAACATAAAATATAGTTAAATTAGTTCAGTGAGATGCCTCAGATGAAGTCATTTTTCTTCTGGGACAACAATTTGTGTATGATTCTTTTTTCATGCATGAAGCTACAATCTATTTTCTTGAATAAAGGATAGTTATCAATGTCAATGATTTTGATTGCAGAGATCCAATGGTTTCTGAGCTTACTGCTTGAAAGAAAATTCATTGTTGGCAAGGAGAGAATTCATAGCCAGATGACAATTCTTCCTGTAATTAGAAGCCTAATAACTGGAACAAGCTTGGCATTATTAGCTTGACTCAACAGGTAAGCACAAAACATTTGTGCTATTAAGTAGTATAGGATGCTCTATCTGTGGCATCTGTGTAAGACATATTATTCTTACAGTTTTTTTTGGATTAAAGTGCAAGGAGTACAATAAGTTCCTTTCATGATCATGTAAATTTGAGCTGAGCATTTGCTCATCATGCATTACTTAATCGAGACATACTATTCATTGCTCAACTTTTCTCAATTTCTACTCAACATTATATGGTGGTCATATCCATTAGCTCCAGAAAGCATCCCAAAGCACCATTGTATCAAGTAGAAATAAAAAATGTATTCTGATACCCATTCACAATTATATAGCAGAGAAGAAAACTTAAACTAGTATCCTTTCAAGATGATTGATGTATCAGTTATGTTGAGCTAAATCAAAAACAAAACTGAAGATTCTCACCTTCCTTCAAATTATAGATAAATATCCTTGAGAGTTCCACAGCAATTTCTCTTAGCAAGATATAAAGAAGTAAACAGCAAGGAAGTTGCAATTATTCCATCAGACACTAAGCTTAGGAAGTCTTTTTATGTTATTAACTTTTCCTTTACATATCAAATACAGCGCAACTATTGGAAAATGACCCAGTTACATCATGTGCTCATATCCACAGAAAAACCAACTATTCTGTTCTTGCAACATGAACATGCCCATTTTCTTTGGAATGATCAGGTGCACAGTTACAGATTAGAAGAACTTCAGCATCATCAAACTTTATCTGATTCATCGTTAATCTTCATATATCAGGATAGAAAAGCAAGAGAGATTCAACCTAAATCTACTAACTACTGAGATCACTTTCACTTAAGCTTCCTTCCGCGTAGGAAATTCCTGCAGTAGCAACACAGCTTGTTTCGATGTGAGTCTTTGTACAGAAAATGGAAGTTATTATTTACTCCTTTAGCATTATTATGAACTTATAGAACCTAGCAACCAAATCAGCGACTACATTAAGTGTAACAAATGAATACATGATGAGACCAATATGGTTGAGAGGGGATTTGCTTACAATATCAAACACCCATGTCGTGACTTTTTCTTCTTCTTGTCTTTTCTTTTTGTGGGAGGCTGAATAACGACTTTGATGGCAGCATCGAAAACTGCCTTGACATTCTGCAGAAGGGAAAAGAAGCTTTAAGGCTGTTCTGATTGTAAAAGCATGCTCACAACAAGCATTAAAAGTCTATGAATCTGATACTGCAGAGACAAGTCAGAGCATAATGAACAAGTCAGGATTACGAAACCAGGTCTGGTTGGTAACTTATAAAAATACGTGAAATATCCAATGACTACAGGAAAAAAAAGAGAATGATGAGAGTAAAATTCAAAGCCTACCTGTTGAGTTTTTGAGCTGCATTCTATGTAATATGCAGTGCCGATCTGCTTACGGAGTTCCTCTCCCTGGCATCAAGAAGCATGGATCAAAAGCTGCAATTATCATTGCTCGAAACACAATGAACTCACACTCAAGTGGATATAGTACCTGTGCAGTAGTAACAGGCACCACACCAGGATGATCTGCCAAATAGTACTTATCTTCACGAAGATCTGCAGATTATTGTAATGAATACCATGATGAAACAAGATACCATAGTTGAAAATGGCATTTTGATAGAGGAATGTCATATGAAATTATGGAACCACTTGTAGTGATTATATCATTGGCATCATTGAACATTGATATCTTTGATTTTAGTTTTTGGTTTGAGATATAATTTTTGCTTTTTTTTTTGGCATTTTGAGGTGAGAAATGAGAAGGCATATACAGACAGTAAAACTAATTATCTTTAGAACATGGATTATATCTCTCCAATGATAAAGCCTACAGTGGAAACCTACTCGACTTCTTCCTTGATCCCCTTCCTACACTCAATTCTCCTAAGCATATCCCTTTTCATCTTGATTTCTTTCCTTACATTTTCCTGTCTTAAAACTGTCATGCAATTTTGGTTAATTTTACATCATATGGAGATCATTGGTTAAACACTTTAAGTCATTGGACAAACTAGAAACATAGGAATTCAGACACTTGAATGCTATAAAGACCAGTGTCATGAATCATGGCTCTGCTAAAGTAGCTCATCATGAAGAAAGAATAATGTAACTATAAGTGGTTTTTAAGTCACTAGTGACTTGTTTCTCTTGCTGCCTGAACATTTTGTCATACTCTAAATTTGGTTTTAGCACTTCATCTGATTGTTGTTCCATGAATGCATGTGCTTAAACTAGTTAAGTTATGGTTCTTACATGACAGCTAAACTGCTACCACTATACCAACGCACTTTCCATGCCTTGTGGACTTTGTGAGGATGGAGTCATTGAAGATGATCTAAACCCTCTCAACACATACCAAATCTAATACAACCCAAAGCCTTTTGCTTATATATTAAGTCAAACAAAAAAATTGGTAGTGGCCAGATCCATACTCAAATTTCTCTATTCCATATGAATGGATATATCAAATATGAAGATGACATAATCGACCATTTTAGGCATAGTTTCTAAACCATACAAAACATATGAAACCTTCTAATTCTGTCAAGAGATTGGAAAACAAGTTCCATCTAGAACTTCTAATTGAAAACAAGTGACAAAAGAATCATCTTGTGAGTAAACTTCTTTTTTCTTCAGAAAAAATTCCAAAGACTAACTTAAGGTGGTAAGTTTCTGGCGATATGGAGTTCATTTACTGATGAACCTGATGGATTCTTTACATTCTCCTAATAGAAAGACAAATGACTCCACATTAATAGACCTTGTGTCTCTTGTTTTGCAGGCAGATCTGAACAAAATTATGCCGGAAGAGTGTTCATAATAAACATGATTCGACAACTATCGAAACTACTAATAGCTATTGTAAGAATCTGATGCTTATTCTGGTGTTCCACATATCTAACTTAGGGAATGTGGAAAGCTTCAGGTGGAAAGTTCCAGCATTATTCAGTTCATTTACTGATAAATCTGATGGATTTTTTATATTCTCCTAACACAGAGACAAATTGACTCCTCGACATTACCTGACCTTGTTGTCTCTTGTTTTGCAGGCAGATCTGAACAAAATTATGCTGGAAAAGAGTTCATAGTAAACGTGATTCAACAACTATCAAAACAATTAATAGCTGGTGTAAAATCTTGATGCTTACTCTGGCGTTCCATGTACCCAACTTAGGGAATGTGGAAAGTTTAAGGTGAAAAGTTTCCAGCATTACCCAGTTCATTTACTGATGAATCTGATGGATTCTTTATATTCTCCTAATAGAAAGACAAATGACTCCTTGACATGAATTGGCCTTATGTCTTTTGTTTTGCAGGCAGATCTGAACATAATTATGCTGGAAATAGTTCATAGTAAACATCATTCAACAACAAAATTATCACTAGCTGGTATGAGAATCTGAAGCTTATTCTGTTGTTCCACATACCCAACTTAGTCCCAACCAGGACAACAGGAACTCCAGGAGCATAATGATGAAGCTCAGGTATCCACTGAAACCACCAGCAGAAGAAACATAAGATCAGCATGCTGAATACTACTGCAAAGGATCAAACAGCACAACAAAGCCATGGCCAATCTTTTCACCTTCTTCAGAACATTCTCATAGCTCGCCCGGCTCACCAACGAGAAAGCCAGCACAAATACATCTGCTCCTCGATAGCTTAATGGCCTCAATCTGTTGTAAGAGAGAGGAAAGAGAATATTAAGGAGTGTGTGACAAGTGGGAGTGTAAACGATAAATAGGGGTGTGAGAGAAGTCAATTGAGTCCTACGGGAGTGTGGCGTGATGGGTGTCCGAATCCAAAGGGTGTGGTGTTCACAGATCTTTGGATTCACAGAAAGGGAAGCTGGGAGATGAAGAGACTTGAGTGGCAGTATTATCCTTAGGATTCCAAATAGCTGGCATTCTTTTGACAGCTTTCTCATAGTAAATGAAATATACATGTTTTTTCTTTAAGATGTAAAAAATTCTTCCCTTGTAGTGTATAATGTGTCTTTCAATCCGATAAATATTTTTTTATTCCTAAAGTCAGTGTCGAATTAAAAAATCTTAGTGTAGAAAGATTTTTCTGTACCAAACAAAAATTTAAAATTAGGATTTAATTATTTTATAATTATGTTATATATCTTTATATTTTGGTAAGAAAAATATTTTGATGTTTTAGATTTCTCTCTTGCTATTAAGGAATTCTCCTCCTAACAAAGGTTTTACAAGTTCAATTTTTTTGTTATTAAGGAATTCTCCTCCATGGATAAAAGTTAAATTTTTTACTATGAGGATGCTCAGAATTGGATCTCAACTTAACTATAGATTTCTTGCACATCATAAATAATCTATCACTCTATATTTACTAGAGCGAAATATTAAAAAACTCGATACATAGAATAATTAAACTCTTAAATTCAAAAAGTGATCATCCTAAATTTATATAAAAATAGAAAAATAATCTCGCCCTAGTAATTCTAAAGAATTTTAGAAAGATTGGATGGAAATTTAATGAGTTATACTTGATTATCGATTTAATCCAAAAATATTCTATTTAAAATTTATTTATTATAAAATTATAAAAGAATTAAATATTAAATATTTTAAGATCATGTGCTAATAATTTTAGAGAAATTTTGACTTATTTGATGAAAATAGTTTAAGGTCATACTCGAATAACACTCGTGTTAATTCAATAAATTTTGATATGATTCGATCATAATCAACAAGTCCTCCAATAAATACCTTTTTTTTTTTTGATAAATTACCAAGCATATTAGCTTGTTTGCTACTTGGTTCTTCTACAGCTGTATCTTATTTTTCTTTTCTTTTTGTCAAGAGTTTAAGATTATTTATTTAATGACTTGAGATCCCATCATGGTCAAAGTGTTGGGGATTCAAGATTATGTCCACTTGTCTAATAGATTGCACTTTGCTAAGGACAGGACAATAAAGAATAATTCACCAGAAACCAACAGAAATGGTTTTTCTTATCCTGTATTAGCTGGCATTCCATCTAGATTTAGATTCATTCATTGTCTTCCTCTCCTTATGTTTCTCTCACCAAAGAGAGAAAGAGAGAGAGAGAGAGAGTAGCACCATAGAAAATTAACCCATTTGGCTTCTCAATAAAAAAAGTGTTTCCTCTATTATAACATCATGTAGAAGACCAATCTTGAAGGATTGCAATGTGTTTGTTCATGGCCCAGATTAGTTAACTTAGAAGATAAGGTTGCAAAGTTCAAGAAAGATCATAGAATACTAACCTAAAGAAAGCCTATGGAACTAAGTAGGCTTCATGCTGGAATGATTAGAGAGTAAGCAAATGACTCATTGACAAATAGAAACAGTTTGAAGATGAAGTGATCAAAGGGAAAAGGAGTCTAAATCTTCTATTTCTTAATTGGAAGCCAGGCTGACAATAATTCAAATACTGCCACAAGACTGACATCCTTCTAGCCTGAGATCATGCAAGTAGTTCATGGGTGAGACCAGTTGGCCAAACTCTTGTTTTTCCTGGCATCAAAAGCCTCTATTTTGCTTATCTCTCTACCTTAAATTTCAATGATCTGACATGAGTTATTTTATTGAATCTTGTCACATTTAAAGTTGGAGAAGAGTTATATAGAAGATTAACCCAAAAATCAGGGAGATGTTGAGGGTGAATTGATCCAAATCCTCAAAATGACTTGATCGGAAGCAAATATCTTTCTTGTTTGAAAGGTTCAATATGTTTAATTTTAACTTTAATTATTTATGTAAAACTTATATCTGAAATATTTTTTATGATGTTTAAGTTAGTTTATGCATTAAAAAAATCAATATAAAATATACTTATACTTGAAGAGGTCCTACTTTGATATTATTTATTTATCCGAATCCTAGCAAAACTCTTTCGTGTTTGAAAGGTTAAATATTTTTTTTGATGGTGTCCCTCTAATATTTAAGTTAGTTTATACATTAAAAAAATGATATGAAATATACTTATACTATTTATAAGTATTTATTTTGTAATCACCGCCGATCATAAAGAATTAAGTGTATTAAGAGAAAAATAAAATTTCTTTAGATGTCATTCTAACATTGACACATCAAGTTAGTATGTCTTTTTTTAGATTTTGGTCCGATGATCTAATTGGTGATTCGATCTTATTATTACTCAATTAGATTTTCGATACCCAAATAATACCTATAAATATTCGATATTTTTCATCGTAAATAATGTTTAGGATGCAAAACAAATACAATTAGATTTTGGACCGGATCGGACTTTGGGAACGTTTCGGGTTGTCGGATCGAATCGTTGCCAATTGGATCCGGGTCTAGCAGGGTCAAATATCCGAATCTAGCGCGTCCGACGGGGAAGGAGGAGGCGCGAGCGAGCGACGAAGCGATCGAGGGGTTCATCGCCTCATCACCGTCATCGGCTCTCTTCGGTTCATGCGTGGAGAAGATGGGCGCCGCTGATGCGGAGATCGAGGAGTTGTTGGACCGGAAGAAGTCGGTCAAGAACCCTCTCGTCCCCGTTGGTACATCTCCCCCCTTGTTATTTCCTTTCTCGAGTCCAAATCCTCCATCTTGTCTTAGCGTCAAAGGATCTGGTTTGAGGATCGCATCGATTGTTTCTATTAAAGGATTAACACAAATTGTGGACGATACATGGTCGAGGACAGGTTCTTTTGGTGGTTTAGTTTGGTATAGCTTTCTTTTGGGGAAGAAGAGAACCTCCTTTTCGAGCTAGAAAGTAATGCGCTAATGCTGCTGCGAAATCGTGACGGTATATGTTTCTCTATTATATTTCTGGGATTGATTGAGTGGTATAGAGTTATTGGTGCAGCTTGGGGCTCAAAATTTAGGTTTTGCTGTCATGAACGGATTGGATTGGGAATTTGACGTTTAAGCCTAGTTCTTTGACGTTTAGTGAAACGTGTCATTGGTTTTGTTTTGATATTTTCTTTTTGGTTCAAATTTGCAGAGGACTTTATGTATGATTGTCAATTTGGTTCAAATTTTGAGTGCTGCTAGTGTGTGAATGGTTGCCCTGTTGGACTAATTCGGTTAGTAAATCAGTCATACTGGTGCCGCGAAATTAGAAGGACAGTTTTGTTGAAAGAGGAGGTGAATTGTTATCAGTTGCTACCAATTTTGTTGAAATGGGAGATGAATTGTTATCAGCTGCCCTTATTACTGAATTGGTGATTGCAAAAGTACTATTCGATTGAGTGAGCCTTCAAGCAAATTGATGTCTATATGATCTCAGAGAATGTAATTGCTTTTTGAGATATATCTTCTATATATCCCGAAACACCCATTGTCGTTCTTCCCCAACGAATGAGGTTTGTGCCAGACCGTTTTCATTCTCATTTGTGCAGCTTTTATATTATTCTCTACCAATTTTGGCTCTTAGATTTTTTTATGTGCCGGCTTACTAGACTAGTAATCCCAAAAAGAAATGTTCATCAACTTTTGATCTGTTACCGTTCAGCCCCCGCGCATATTATAATTCATTTCTGAATCTCTTGTGTCCAAAGCAGACAACCATCTGAAGTCTAATTAAGATTCTGCTCAAAGTGATCACATGTTAAGAAAACTATTTCAAGTAATTCTTGCCTAACTAGAAAAAAGGCCTTCGAATCAACTGCAGTTATTTTATGTTTCCAACTTTCCATAAGTTTCCATTATCGATAATGCTGCAACTTTTTCCAGGGATAACTCTTTAATATCAGAGACAAAACCTTTTAACATTTATCAGAGAAAGAAGTACTTCATGTATGTCTGAATTGTTTTCGTGATATTCGTATTTCATCATTTAATATCACCAGAAAACATAAGAGTATATTCTCATAAATTTTCATTTATGGACATCGTTGCTTCAGATAGAACAATCAGAATCAAGGCAAATTGTATTATC
The DNA here is from genome assembly GCF_036884655.1 of Musa acuminata AAA Group. Lineage (NCBI taxonomy): Eukaryota > Viridiplantae > Streptophyta > Magnoliopsida > Zingiberales > Musaceae > Musa > Musa acuminata. The sequence goes on from NC_088332.1 coordinate 46,049,757, forward strand.
AATATGGTATATCTTCAAACTGAGAACATGTACTAAAAAAGAAAGGTCTATCAGTTGATGGATGATTTTCAGGCCTGGTGTTGGAAATGTTTCCTAGGGGCTAGCCTCGTGTCCTATTATAATCTCTTACTTTAAATCTTGCATCTGATTTTCTGAGCTTACTACCCTATGCACTATGTGATAATAAAAAATAGTCTTATATCAGATATAGACTACAACATGAGAATATGTAATCATTAATTATCTACAGAATGTACCTCTTGATTATTCCTAACCTGGGGCTTGGCCTATAGTTTATATTTGGGTTATGACAAAAATTGTATCCGATGATTAATTATTTATGGCATGTGGCTCACATTAGGATTTACTGAATTTTCAATATGATGAAGATAGGTACCATGAAAGGACGGCGTTTCATAATGCCTCTGGATGTGGCAGTTTTTGCTGGCCTCCAACTTACATGAAAAAAATTTCTGGTTATATGAGGGCTTAATTCTAGGTACACCTCAATGAAGCATGCACTTGACAGTTAATCTGAAGATTTACTATTTTTTATTATATTGTGTAGCAAATCATATGATGTCTTATTCAGATCAAACCAGACAATATATCAACTTTAATTGGGTTTTTAGCATAGGCAAATCAATTGAGAAGGTTGATTTAGTTTCATGGATTTAGTTTCCCAAGTTTTGTAATTTGGTAACGAATTTGTTTAAACTATGTGGTGGATTCTTATAAAGAGACAATTTTGTAAGGTTTTATGAGCATATTTATGGATCACAACATTTCACTATTTTTTTAACTCAATTTTGGACAAGTATCAAATTTCTTGGTCTGAATAACTTATTATCTTAGGATATCTTTATTAGTGGTTATGCAGAACATGATTCATAACGGTTCACAAGATAGTTAAAAGGTTCGAGTGAGCTCTACCTGATCTAATAATATCAAGTAGAACAAGGCATTAAATTATTTGGAAGGTTGTCACCTTTAATATATGTCTACTACTCCATCCCGATGGTTCCATCCGTCAGTTTCCCTATTTGCAGTTTTCTGACACTGGAACTTGGTAATGGCTGTTAAAATATGTAAGTAGATTTGCCTACTTTCTTTTGGTAACAGTGTTGCATTAATTTTAAGTACCAAATAGGAGTTAATAATGTTAATGCTTTCAGTATTTCCTTACATTCAAATTGATCGATGAAGTTCTCAGGTGCACTTATTACTGCTGGTGTACTTACGGCGGGTCTAATTAGCTTCAGGCAAGGAAATTCCCAGCTGGGTCAGAAGCTGATGAGGGCTCGTGTTGTAGTTCAAGGTGCAACAGTTGCATTGATGGTTGGCAGTGCTTACTACTATGGGGAACACTTTAGGGGCTCTAAGAATGAAAATTAGATGATCTTGCATATTCACCCCCAAATATTTGTTCCCGGAGAATTATCTCTAGCTAAGAATATTGTTTTGCGTGAGACGTCCGTTAACCAGGCCAACTGCAATAGTTAATCGCCAACGAAAATCAGTAGTCCTTTAGTTTTTGCCAAGTTTCTTTGTATTTGAATTAATAAATATTCTTCCAGCAATTTGACATAGGATTTTCCAATGTACTCATCAAATTTGCTGTTCTCTAACATACGTTGCACAATGAAGGAATCAATCCATGCTATTTTTTGTTTTGTCCACTGCTTTTTTGTTGGATCATGCCAAAGAAAATTGAAGATTCTGCAAAATAGGCAAAGGAAGTGATAAAGTAGAAAGGATGGAAAAGGACTTGTCCATTAAATGAAATGGAGTCACACCTTGGTCGTGGCCAAATCCATGTTGGGTGGTCCTCCAATTTCTCTGCTCATTTCTTTGGAGTTGACTACAAGTAGCAGGATAGGCAGTGTCCTTTCAGCTGGGTAACAACTCTTCTTTTGGTGTAAAGTGATCAGTTCCAGTTTTTGTTGTGGCAATCTTGTGAAACCTTGAGTCAGAAATAAAAGATAAAGCTAGTCCCTTGTTGCTTGATTTGTCTCATACATCATGATTTTTATTCTCCAATTTCCATCTTTCTCTCCTTACTGTTCCCAAATTTCCCCTGCAAATTCTTTGTTTTTCTGTGGTTTCATGACACTTTCTTTTGACTAAGATTAGCATCATCATGTACAGACTTTTTATTCATACTCAAACAAGAAATTGAAACTAAAGTCATCATGTCTCATCCATCATGATTTTTATTCTCCAATTTCCATCTTCTCCTCCTTACTGTTCCCAAATTCCCCTGCAAATTCTTGGTTTTTCTGTGGTTTCATGACTCTTTCTTTTGACTAAGATTAGCATCATCATGTACAGACTTTTTATTCATTCTCAAACAAGAAATTGAAACTAAAGTCATCTCAAGGACTTGAACATTTTCTGTGAATCTTTATCATGCAACTTCTGAGATCAGGGGTCTTTCTTCCTTTCATGGTTGCCATTTGCTCTCTAGAATTGCACACAGATGTGGACATTTTACTGTATCTTCTCTTCCACATTACCAACTTAAATTATGGTTTGATAATATTGAAACAAGTCACAGATTTATAGATATTATGTTAGATGATCTTAGGCTACAACTTGGAAAACTAGTTCTTTCAGCCATCTAATGGCTACAATGTCTCCTGAAGTCTGAGGTTGAAGACCTGCATCAGTTGTACAAAATCTGTATAATTTGGTGGAAAATCTTGTACCAAATGTGTTTGCTTATTTCCAAGTTATGCTATGGTGCTGGTTAATTGAAGTTGGGTAATGAATAGGAATAAAGACTAAATTCCAAGGGAGCACCATGTCATCCTCAGTACAAAACCACATGGTCATTCATTAGAATTAATGCATTCACTGGCTTGTATAATGATTTTGCCTCTCTGCCACTGTGACAGTAAACTAACTTAGCAAGTTGTACAGATCCAAGTTCAAAAAAACTTGGTCTTTCTTTTCTCTCACAATGTGACCCATGATGGGCAGTCCTTTAGACATACTACTGCCACAGATAACAATGTGTATTTCTGCAGATCATGATGAAAGCTGTATTCATAGAAATTAAATGTTTGCTGTTATACTACATCTTCATTTTCTTTGATGGAATAGATGTTATTATTCTTCTGATGTCAAGCACAATCATTTTTGTTAACTTTTTGAAAGAACTAGAGGGGAACACCCCCTCCCCTGAAAGCCAGATGTTAAGCACAATTGATGTAGAATTCATGTTTGCCAGTAGCAATCAAACCATAGAACTTAGTCTTTCAAGCCTTATACAAGAAATGTTTTGCTTAGAGATACAAAGTGCCAAATCAAAATATATATAATACTCAGAGTGTGGCTTTGCTCCATGTGACCTTTTCCACACAGCAGAGGTTATTGACAGGAACAGCTGTTTTCAGTGTCTTCCAAAGCCTGTACTCAACACAAAGCCAGAGGGCTATAGCAGTGGCCAAATGCGCAGATGCTGCTCTCATCAACAGAATCCACTCCCCATCATCCTATAAATGACCAACTTACAGTAGAAGAAGACCTTTGGATATCCTAAGCTGAGGTTTATGACTAAGCATCTTTGGAACTTTCAGGGGATTGGGAAGCTACAGGATCACAAGATGACATCAAGTTTTCTCCACAGGTTGGGCCCTGTCAGTGCTCTCTGACTTCCTAGTTGAAGCTTGAAACATAGGAAAGCTCAAGGCAAGTAGATGATAATTTTCTTGTTCTCTTCTGAGCTGAAACTGAAGGCAATGCCCATCTAAATCTTCATCAGAACATGTGAAAGCACAACACAGGGCAAGTAGATGCTTGATGTGTGTTTCTTGGATCTTCTACTCGTCAACTATCTCCCGAACGTACCTTCTAACATCAGCAGTGGAATGAATCAGGTGCATGTCGAGGAACACACCAAGATTTGCAGTAGATGAAATGGAAGAGAAGCAAGAGAAAGATGGTCTTGAAGGAGCCATGCTTCATGCATCCTCCAAATCTGGCCATAGCCATGGCAAGCCCCCATCAAAGGCAGCAGCAGCGTCTGCACATGTAGGAGGAAACTTGCCCCTCCTCTCAGACCATTGCCAGATCTTCGACACAGAGAAGCTCTCATCTCTGTAGCCAACGCCCAACCTCATCCCCTCATTGCTCACAGCTTCCCCACTGTACCCTGTTCCTCTGTCGTCTCCGTTCCTTGCGGTGCCAGAAAGAGTCACTTGGAGGTTGGAGTCAGCGACCACATACTGATACGAGCCCATGGAGAAGCAGCGCCTGGCATCCAAATTGCTGCTGCTGGTCTCCCCCACTTCTCTCCTCACGCTCTCGACGTCGATGCCGATGCCATCATCATTGACGTCGATGTCGACATCGACGCTGAGGTCTCCATCACTCAGGTTCTTGAACTTACCCAGCCTCACAGGGAACACCCTCTTCTCCGCCGCAATGTCATCTCCGTCGGCATCCCGGGGAGCCGAGAATCCCTCCTCCTCCCCCTCTTCCTCCCTCGGGTCGTCGAGATCAAACATGGGATTCTCCACCGTCAGCCCCTGCAGGAATATGGCTCCCCGGCAGAGCGGGCAGGTGGAGTTGGAGAGCAGCCACGCGTCGATGCAGTTGAGGTGGAATGCGTGGCCGCACCCCGGCAACAGTCGGAGCTTGTCTTCCGGGGCGAACTCGGATAAGCAGACAGCGCAGTCGAACGGGTCCTTGGAGCCAAGGATCTCCTTGTAGAGGAACAGCGGTAGCGCGTCGATGAAGGCCTGGTCCAGGCCGGAGTCATGGAGGTGGAACAGCTGCTGGAGCTGGCGTTGGAGGGAACCGGAGCCACCGGAGAGATCGGCGGCGCGGCGGCGCGCATTGGAGTGCGGGGAAGATGAGGTGGCGGCGGAGGAAGGTCGCTTCCTGATGAGGAACCTCACCAAGAGATGGAGGAGGCCGGAGACGAAGAAGATGAGTGCGAGAATGACTATGGTGAAGAGGGCTGCTGGGCTTATCCTGCTGCTTGCGGAGGATGCTGTTGGCGGAGCTTGGGATGACGGGAATGGGAATGAGTCCCTTCTCAAGATGCTAAGACCAGGAGGAGGATGAGCTCCGTGCCTGTTCTTGCCATGGGAGAGAAGCCAAGCCATCTCCTTCCTTGGTGATCTGAGACAAAAACCCAAGTCATCTGAAGACAAAATCACGACTAGTCCAACTCCAGATCACTTGCAAGTCATCAACGAGGAAGGGAGAGCATCTCGAAGGTTCAAGCTCACAACAAGATCACATACCAGAAACCGAAGAGGAAAGCTTGGGAGCTCACAACTACAGACCCAATCCCTCACCATGCGTGCCTCCCTTCCCCAGGAGCAGCATGGAAGAGGAACGAAGACCTCCACTTGCCTGTTCTCGGGAGTGTTCTCCACCTCAGCGGTGGATATTCCTTGGATTTGATGGGTTTGGTGTTAGCTCTCTGGATCTACTCTCAGCTTCCCGTCTTCTTCTTCTTCTTGTTCATGTGCCAACACAGATGTACCATTTGTTAAAGAAAGAAAGAAAGAATGTGCACACCCATGGCCATGGTGGTGGGTATTGTAGTTGAAATTAGATGAGAACAAAAAGCAGTCTTGTCCACTAAAAAGCCTTCGGTTCTACACCTCATAACCCCTGCGCTTCTTATCAGACTACCCTTGTCCCATTAGCTTCACCCTTCTCTCTAGCTTCCCAAACACTCTCTGGTGCAAATCATTTTTGTGGACATCATCAAATGCTGATCGACCATTATTCTCATGTTCTTGACCCATCTGCTGGAGAGGTAAAATGTCTGCAAGCTGATGCCACCATGGATGGAATAGAATTTAGATTCACCAGTTTCAAAACCATCTCATCTCAGCTGCCTAAGGAAAGTAGGATTTGTGGCTGAAGCTACAGTTGTTGGGTCTCCATGGATTGCTTTAGAGGAGAAATGTCTTTGTTTCTTACATTTGGGTTCCAAGTAAATGAGAAGTATTTTCTACAAGTAAAATTATCTACCTATCACTTGTATCGATCGGATTGATATCCTCTCCTCAGTTCAGAATAAAAGAAAAAGAAATCTAACTGATCAATTATTTAGACATCAAATCTTACTGATAAAAGTAAAATCTAGCATAAGATGTTCTAAAAAGAAATGAGGAAAATACTTGCAGTCTATTTCTTTTGGAATTCTGATATTAAGAACTGAAAAATCAAAATAAATGCATGAAAATGTACCACAAACAGTACCTTAAAGATGTCAGAGATTTTAATTTGCCAGCAATTAGTTTAGCACTACAGGTACACATAAATGTGGAAAATGCCAACACAGAAATCTGGCACACAAGTCTCGAAATAGATGTTGGGGAATTAATCCATCGTATAGCTCGATCGTCGATTGCTAATAGGAGATGGATGATATGCCTTTGCTCCAGAAAGAAGCTGAAAAGACAAGGGTTCCTTTTTCTGTGCAAGGAATAGTTAGCTACAGTGGTGACCTGAAAAGAAGAGAGGCTTTGTCTCTCCGAGAAATACTCCAAAGTTAGCAGTGCCCTTTTTGCTACAGTAATATTTTGTATTATATATATATATATATATGAGCGATTTTTTTTAATACATATATATTAAATATTGCCTAATCGATATTTTTAATTTTTTCTTAAATATTATCTCTAATTTAAAAAATATTTAAACTGTCTCTCAAAACTTTTTTACTTGTTGCAGTATTTTGGTCTGCTATAATGTTTTTAATATGTTATAATATTTTAAAATTTATTTTAAAAATATTATAAATAATCTAAATAATTTTTAATCTCAATCAAACTATCTATATACTTAAAAAATATAATCAAAGAGGGTGTCATTTTTTATAACATTTACATATATTTTTAATATATTAATAAAATACCATAAATACTATTGAAAAATATTATAAACTTGTAAAATGACTGAAAACTAGTAAAAAAACAGGCGAAATTCGTTTAGAGGTATTTTATTTTTTTAATTAAATGTATTACTTAGAAAAAAAAAATAAAAGATAGAGTATCATACCTAAAATATGGATATTTTCTGAAAAAAATCACTCTATATATTTCAATACTTACTCCAAAATAACTTTTGAATATTTTCTTTGAAAAAAAGTAGGTTTATGTGAAGACAAATAACAGATTTAGTTATAAGATATAATAAGATAATTGATATATTAATTTTGTTTGGTTCAAATCATTAACTAAAATGTTAAAGTTGAAATTAATAATATTAAATACATTAGATTTTTATAAGTGGATGATAGTTTTACTCTACTTCTTCTAAACTAGGATTGAATTAAGGAATTATAATTTGTTTCACTTAAGGACTTAATCTTATAAAGGCTCGACATAATTGTGATACATGTGAGGCGTATTCTATAATTTTATATGTCATTTTTTACTCATTCTATAATGATTCGACCGTTTGGGCGATGATATAACTAATTTTTTTAATTTTGATCGATCGATATTATCAATCAAAATACTTAAGTTAAGCTTAAGAATAATATATCCATCGGACTCTTATAAATTAATTTTAACCCTAACTCATTTCTATTATAGAATTAAATTGAAGTGTCACAGTAACTCTTAATAATAAAAGGTTTTAAAAAAATCATCTAAATGAAATTGATGTTATATTGCAGCTGCTGGTTGAACAACTACAAATTACCAAGAAGTGCACACTTTCAGGTTGAGTATAAAATTATGGAAGAACTCTGTTTTAAATATGATTGTCTTACTGACAAATCCAAATGGTGGTATTTAAGGGTCTCCATCATCACTTCTGTCACAAATATGTAACAAGGTCAATAGGTTCAGCTTCTCAATGCATCAACTCATCGACAACAAAGTATAACATTTATTCCTATAATCATTTAGTGAAGAGTAGAGATGTGCAGTAAATATTTTTATGAAAGAGGACAAGATGGAAACAGATTGACTGACTGTGACCAAAGAACAAACATGAGCTGGATATGCATATTATATTACATAGGCATGTCCCATTTGACAGACACTGAAGAAAAAGTAAGAGTTGCTGTAAGTTTTGGCATGCAAATAGCAAGGAGAAGAAGTTTTAGTCTCATGAACACAATGTCCTGCATAAATTTGTGTTTTATCTGACTGTTGGAGAAACATGCATGTATAATATGAGCTTTGAAGTCTACTTTTTGTTGTCTTCAAACTCTATACAGGGATGAATCTTGAACAGGGACATGATGTGATCTGCTCCAGGCATCAATAGCAAGTGTGTTACTGGATAACATGTGGCGCTTAAGCTTGACCTCCATTACTGAGACTTAACTGGGGCTCTACTCTTCAACTAGCACTCATAGGCTGTATGCATGTTGTAAGCATATTCTCTTCTGTTCTTTAATTTGCTATTTTTTTACATGTTATCATCATATGTATTATCTTAAATGTATATTCTTTATTTTTTTTTTAAATTTTTCTTGATTTTATATTTATATTTTCTCTATAATTGCCACTATCATATTATTTGATTTTAAATGTCTGTGTTTTTTATGTTATACATTCTGACATCTCTATTGTTCTAGTTTTACATGAGTTATATTTGAATCAAACTATAGAATAAATAAAAAATTTAATGATTATTGTGCAAATAAATTTATTTGTCTGGATTGATATCAAACATGTTAAACAGTGTAATATGCAAATTATTATGGTTTTTTTTACAACTTATCCCCAAAAAAAATCAATTTTCAATCCACAAATTTTAATACATCAGTTTTAGGCTAATGGGTGTTGGCCAACAATATCAACTTCTTTTTTTTCCCATTTATATGACTTGAATACCTTAAACAAAAATGCTTCTTTCTAGCCCTGTTTCTTACCTTCCTTTTCATTACCCTGCAGATGTGGCCCCAAAAACTCTGTCGTAGGCCATGTTAATATATCCAATCACAAGGCAGGTAGGTAATCGAGTGCCAATCAAACAGGTAAGAAGAGTATGTCTCTGTCTTTAAAGCCATAGCCATCGCGGCCGTCGGCACCGAGGGAGAGAGGGAGAGAGAGGGAGACAGGCGCGGAGGGGCGAGAGTGAAGGAGGAGGGCGAGGGAGAGAGAGAGAGAGAGAGAGGATGCCGGGGCCGGGGGCGCACACGATGTACGCGTTGGGGGTTGGGGCAGGGCTGATGCGCCTCTCCCGAGGCCGCTTCGGGCCCCACCACTGCGTTGTCTACGCCGCCAACACCTTCCTCGGCCCCGACCTTGGCTCCTTCGCCGAATGGCTCGCCTCCTGCATCTCCTCCTCTTCCGGCCTCGGCCACTCCCTCGGGTCCCTTGCGATGGACCTTGTCCACCACCCCTTCTACTACCCCATGCTGCTCGGTCTCCCCCTCTCCTTCTTCTATGCCTGGCTCTCCGCTCTCCTCCTTCGCAAAGGCATCCTCGATCCCGCCTCCGGGGTCAGTTCTCTTGTCACTTCTCCGACTTCGCTCCTGCTGCGTCGTTTTCTTTCTTTCTTTTTTCTCCCCCAACAAACAATCGATTTTGTGCATCTATCAAGACTTAGTGGAGCTTAAATCTTGAGAAAACATGCTTCTTGTTTAGATTTGTTGTTCTGATCAGATGAGTTCGATCTGGTAGTATTCTTCCTTTATTTTGTTTTTTGTTGCGTGAGTTTTTGATGGGGTTGCAACTTGTGCTTGCCAACAATTACTTGCTTCGTCAATTATTAGGATCGAATTGAATTGGATTTGGATGAACTCAGGTCTCGTTGAGCAAGATGCAGTGCTTCTTGTTGTTATCGGCTGGTTCCCTGTCGCATTTCTTCTTGGATCACTTGTTCGAGGTGAGCATTATACTTCTTTCGAATTTAGCGTAGTGCTTCCTATTTGGATCTTTAATTAGTGGGACGATCTCGAGAAATACATGATCTTGCAGGTATAAATCGATCTCATGCTACATATTTTAGGTCGATAGTTTTCCTTTTCTCAGAGGATTTTTTCTCCAGATTCTTTATAGTATATGATCATTTCAGCACTGCATTTGAGTCAACGTAAGAAAGAAAATATTCCAGCAAAACTGCCTAGTGATTGCATTATTGATGGTGTAAACATTTAGAGCCACCTTACCGTAATTAGTAATGGAGTACTTTACACTCGTTTGGATCAGAGACATTGTTATGTTCTGGATCAGCTGATTTTGGCAGTCAATGCTTTACTGTACAAAATTTGAGTTCAACTATTATTGTTTACAGAATCCATTATATAATTTGCCCACAACTATTGTTGGCATATAAGTCAAATGATGTTCAATATTATACACTTTTAGACTGATCACATTTGTGCCTCCTCCTGTAAATAGAACTTTGATTTTTACTTTGCACTCTTACATCTTCAGATGTATTTAGTTATCTTCATCAAAATCTTGTGGTCCCATGTGCATGTAGAGTTGTTGTCAAGAACCATTTTGAAGGGGCATGAACAACACAAACTTAAACTGACGCTTTCTAAATCGATTTGTGCTTGTAATGCTCAATCGATTGTACTGGCAAAAGCAAAAAGCTACATCTCGGGAAAATCTATATTTGAAAGAATTTGAGTCTGAAATAAGCTTTATCATTCTTATAAGTTTTGTTTACTTTCCCCTATACAAGTGACAACCTTTAAATTATTTAAACTAGGTTTGCTGACTGTGTTACTTATCATCTTCACAGGAGAATGGCCATTCAACAATGTATACCTGGATATTGAGCACAGGCTGGTGGAAGAACTCTGCTCCTATCAATCCAGATGCTGTAGTCATGGTTGGACTTTTATGCACTTCTTTGTTTGTGGGCTTTGTGTATATCAACAGGTAATTATTAAGAGGACTATATATATGAAGTCATAGAACTTATACCTAGATCAAAGGACTGCATTCTAAGTTAATTTTAGGATTGTAATTGGATGATTGTTTGTGCAATTATTTGTTTCTGCACTTCATGAAACCAGTGATGGTGGTTCACAGCAATTTTCAGGTAATCCAGTAGGCCCATCATCCTTTGACTGATTGCTAAGGCATCTTGAACTCTAGTAGCAAATTGGACGTGGCCAGTTGGAAGTTTGGCTTGATGAGTTTGTCCGACAACATTTCATGGTAGCATTTTATTCATCATGCAGAATAAAGCAAAATACATGAGCACGTGCAATACACTACCATGTTAGCACTTTCTCCCTGTCGTTTTGATGCTTATTCATAGTCAAGAAGACGCCCCGATAGAACCATGAATCACTTGCATAGAAAAGTTAGTCCAAGATTTCAAGATCTAGCACTAAGGAAATTAAAAGGTAGCTTGGCGTGAAATGGACGAACATTGATATGGTTCGTTCTTGACATTTGATGTGTTCTCAAGAGTACAAAAAATAAGCAATAAATTCCTGCAATTCTACACATTGTCACATTCAAAAATTTCAAACAACAAAGGCAAAACTTTATGTTTGCATTAATATGTCATGAAAAAGAAATTGCCACTTCAGATACCAAATTTGGACAGTGTATATGCGAAGTTTTAAACACAAGTACCTCTGAAGAATACTAAACATTTGTGATTAAGTTTAGAGTTATTAGACCACTGAAATACAATATTGCTCTCTGCACATTCACTTTGTCTTTTTGATGGAAACTCCATGTATCTGTTTCGTGATCCTTATGAATCTGGCTTACTAGGTGCCACTGCTAGTTTCAGAATTCAGATGACACTCTATTTTTTGGTTTGTTTGAGCAACTAATGCTTCTGAATTGAATAATCTCAGTTTGTCTCCTTTCTTTATTGGTCCTATGGGCTTGACAAAAATCTTCAAGGCATCTAGGGCCTTTACAGAAGAGATTAGGATTATGTTGAATGTATGAAATGATTCTCCTGTGGTTACTTCTGACTTTATTAGTTTCTATTGAAGAAAATTCAATGCCATTTGCAGATAACTAATAACTGGAATTTCCAGTCTATTACATTTTCTTGAACATACTGGCTATTGGTTGACCATGATGCAATACTGTTATCTATCCATCCAGCTTCATGGTCAAGCATAATGTCCAATCCTCTGTGACCACAAACACATTCCACGGCCTTCAGCTTTCCATTTGAATCTGTCAAATGCGAGAAATGAATAGTGTACTATAAGATACAAAGACAATGAGTAAACAAAAGAATCTGAGTTGAGAAAATCCTTTTTCCAGTAAATGGGAATTCTCTCCTGGATTGTCGATTGTTATTGTTACTGAATTAAGTACCTATTACTTTGTTTCTTGTACAATTATTCATCATTTACACCACAATGGGTCTTGTTGTTTGCTTTGCAGACTGAAAAATGGAAAATCCATCATCAAGAGATCAGATCAATCCTTGAGACTTGTCCTGATCATCGCGACCTTGTACTGCACTTGGTGTGTCAGTCAAATATACTGGCGAAACCCTCCCCAACCAGCGGTAGGGGAAGAAGCAGATCTCGGGGTTCTTGTTTTCCTGGCTCTCTACTTCTTTCTCCCACATGCCTTGTGTTTACTGTCAATGAACCAGAGAGACGTCGACACAGCAGATCAACTGCCACTCTAGTGGCCCCATCAGCTCAACATTCACAACCAGGAAGAAGCCATGAGGATTTTGAAAGCATCAAAACTAGAACTATACAGGATATATCTTGTTTTGCTGCTACTGTATAATAAATAAGATTGATGGTGGAGGATTGGAAGGTTGGTTGATCTCAGGAATAAGATTGTCCTTTTTTTACATCGTAGCAGGAGGTGGCACTTGGCAATTATTAGCATATTTATCCTTTGTAATTGATTTTTCACAGAGCTAATGGTGGATCCAAATGGTCCGGACATTACAACGTCGGTAGTATCGTTGTTGATTTTTGTAATTGGACTTGTATCTTTTCGTACATTTATGTTGTGAACAGAAGCTCTTCCCAATGATCAGTGATAGATGTTTTAATTACCCATTCCACATTGAAAAGATGTTGGTAGAAATCATTGAATCTGAAAATAAAATCGAAGTTAGAAGTAGAAATCAATAACCTTCGATGTTGATTTTGGTTTTGCAAAATTTGAAATCGAAATTAAATCGATTTCAGGTGGTTTTGATCGGGTTCTATAATTGGATTCCAACAATTCCAATAATTGATTCTAGTTTTGATTTTCGATTGATAAAAATAATTACTTCATTAACATTCAAACACATCATTAGACTGTATATATATATATATATATATATATATATATATATATATATCATTCAAAATCATTGATTTGGATTTGATGGTCAAGGCTAGTTGTAGCTTGGTTAATCATCAAAGTAAAAAATATAATTATTTTTAAAAAAAATATAGAAAGAACAAAACCTATAAATAAAATATAAAACCTTAAAAAACATTATTTTGTATTAACATATAATAATAATACAGAAAAAAAAAAGTATTCGTCCGGACCCCACCAGCAGGAGTGGTGTTTTACATATGAGGGTGAGGGTGAGGTTGAGGGTGACAAGCGGGCTGGCGTGCGGGAGTTATCACCCAACACTTACCAACCCGTCTCATCGACTCACCGGGTTCATAGGTAACGTGTTCCTCCTCATCCAAGTAACTAATGCAGTCCCCTAAACTGTAGCCACCGACGCGTCGACACACCAAACGGTGGTACAGGTTACACCGGAAAAAGATATCTTCCCTTCTTTCGATGCAGCCCACCGCCCTCTGGAATAAAAACTCGAATGGGGGAGGAGAGCAGATAGGCAGACGATGGCATACCGGCCGTTGGAGGACATCACGGTCGAGGAGATCGGGGCCGCCGGTGTGCCTCCGGACGAGGCGGAGAGGCTCCACGCATGCCTCCGGCGGATTCTCCTGGAGACCGGGAGCTCCGGCCCGGAGGCGTGGGACGCCATCTCCAAGCGCCTCTTGAGTCCTGATCTCCCGTTTCCTCTTCATCAGATGATGTACTATGGGTGCTACGTGGGCTTCGATTCCGAACCCCCTCCTGCTTGGATTCCGAACGAGTAACGTGTCTTCCACTCTTTTCTTGAATCGCAGTCTTTTTGGTCCCGATTTATAGGAGAATTTGTCTTTATTCTGCGGATGGCATTACATCATTTGAGTCAAAGCTTAAGAAAAAGTTCTCGTTGATATAAATCCTGTTTGATTCCTGTGCAGTTATTGTCATGGGAGTACTGACGAATTATTGAATTTGGATTACCAGAGAGTGTGCCGCTTCAACAAATACTGGACGGCTGTTACAGAGGCGTGGAAAGGAGTTACTTGGATTGAGATACAAGGATCCAATATCAAGTTTTACAGACTTTCAGGAATTTTCCGTGGCAAATCCAGAGGTATTGCTGAAAGGAACTGCTGGTGTTCATTGCGTGCTTTATTACTTAAGTGGATTCTAAGTTTGTTTTGAATTAGTTGTTTCTGTATGTTGTTTGGATTCATAGGCTTATTGGAAGATGATTTTCGAAGAGATGGGTATTTCGTTTTCGGTGCCACCATCATGTATTTTACGTGACCATGACTCTTATCCTGGGGGCCAGTGGATGCCAGGGGCTCATCTAAATGCTGCCAGCTTATGCTTGAGCTTGAATGATAAGAGAGGCCTTGATGATGTTGTGATTTTGTGGAGAGATGAAGGAGATGATTCTTTGCCTGTTCATACCATGACACTAAAGGAACTGAGAACTCAAGTCTGGTACAAATTTTGTTATTATTATTATTTTTCACTTTTGTATGGAGTTGTAATTAACCTCAGGATAATGGCGCATTGGCACATATGCATAATAATAATGTTCAAGTTTTACCTGATAGCGTTATTTTTACTGCAGGTTGTTTAGTTTTCCTACAAAAATAATGTTCTCTTGTTTGGTAAAGTCCATCCGAAAGGCCTATTACTTTGTTAAGGGAAAGGAATGTTGAGTTGTTTTGAAGTTCTGATCACCCCTTAGAACTCGGAATCCATCATGACATTGTACAAGTTCCTTGTGTGGTTCTGACACCAAAGTAAGTTGTTTGTAACAATATAACTATTGACATATGTGGAATAGAATGGACAAAAAAATATCTAGATCCAGATATCCTTGTGCTGGGCCACCCTTCTTGTTCTTGGATTGTTTTTGTTCTTAACCAGATCTAAGATCAAAGTTATTATGAAAAAGATCTTGCTAGATCCATCTTCATTGGTTGATTAGAAAAGACTAATTACTATGTTCTAATCATTTGTGAAAAGGACATCTATACTTGTTGCTGTTTGTAAGTGTACAGAAGCATACTTCTCTTTTACTAGTCAATTTTTGGATGATTTCATAATCACATAATGATGTGATTTTCATGGCCTAGCTGCCGCCTAAATCCTTGTGGTTGTAAACACAACCGTCTAATTTTATTTTGAGCATTTGTTGCCTGCTTTTCTTTTGGTATATTGTTATGGATTATGTGTTTAAAGTTCAAATTGTCATAAAAAATGAGGGTGGAAATACACCTAAGCTGTCACTTCTACATGAAATTGCAATTTTATGTTCTTATGAAAATATCTTTTTTGTGTCAAGTGATAAGTTGATTTTCATTTTGCAGGCTGGTAGCGAATGCACTTGATACGTTGAGTTTGCCCAAAGGATCTGCCATTGCAATAGATATGCAGATGACTGTAACTGCTGTTATCATCTACCTTGCTATTATTCTAGCAGGCTACGTGGTTGTGTCCATAGCAGATAGCTTTGCTCCTAATGAAATAGCAACAAGGCTCAAGATAGCAAATGCAAAAGCAATTTTCACCCAGGTTAAAATTTTATGTTTGTGAAATTTTCACCTGTATGTTTAATTTAACATTTGGGGGATTGGGTTGGTATTGTGTTTCATATTAGAATTCCGGATGTAGGTTTAGTGGGATTCGAACATTATTTACACACTTCAGTAAAAAATAACTAAGAAATGGAAAGAATAATAAAAAATAAAACTTCAAACAAAACCAAAAAGCTAATAAAAGGTATAGTACAATTAAGAACCCTACTGGTAAATGATTAGGTTTAAGAACTAACTTTTGCACATCTCTTCTTTATCATCCTCATCTCTTCCCTGTTCTTTTCTTACTTTGGCAATTATTCATGCCTGACTGTAAAAGATAGGTTCGAACAATGAGCTTGTGGGAATTGTACAATCACATTTAACTATGGCAAATTCTGATCAGTTTTGGGACCCTGCACTACTAGACTCTGACAGATTGCACACTTGAGCAGAGCGTCCAACCAGACACAAACTGGAAAATTTTAGAGTTGGATCAACCGATTTATGAATCATGCTGGCTTTATTTTTGTTCCACAGAGTTACATAGTAGATAATAGTAGTATGTTGTCAGAACTCAGAACCACCTCAAAACTCGGAGAGATGATGCATCTTTCAGGGTTTTCATTCAATCAGATTTACATACCAATATCTACAGAAAATATGTGTTAACTTCTAGTCTTGGACATAGGACAATGTCATATTTCCTTTTGCTTTCACAGTTATATTTTAGCTTTATTTTTGTTCTTTTTTTGACTTCTGAACAAAAGCGCTATTTCTGATTGCGCCATTGAATCAAAGTCATGCATCTAGTGAAATTCAGCTAGTAACATTCTAACTCTGCAGTGTTGAAAAAATCTTATTGAATTTGTAATTTTGGATTTAGGATTCTATTATTCGTGGTGAAAAGGAACTACCTCTATACAGGTGATGCTCACGATTCTTTTCAGAAGCAGTGTTGAGTACATGTAATAAGTCCTTAAGCCTTTCTAATTTTATAACATTGGCTCTTATAGTAAAGTTGTTGAGGCTCTTGCTCCGTTAGCGATCATCATCCCTACACAAGGTTCTACTATCATTAAGGGATTGCGTGCAAATGATATTTCTTGGCATGACTTCCTGGGAAGAGTTGAATATACTAAGTATGTGAACTTTTATATGTGCATTTTCTTCTCCGTTTGCTTACATGATTAGTTTGAGTTCTTTGATCTGTAATATCCAGAAGTGGATGCCTTATTCTTAGGACAATGCATGATGCTCACGGATACATTATAGAAGCACGATGATCATAGGCATCTAACTGCACCAAGGTTATGGACTTGATTGACAAATTTCATATAAGCAAAGTTACAATTTAGAACTATATGTTTAACATAATGATACATTTATTAGGAAAGAAAAGCATAGAGGAAAAATAATAGTATTTATGGAGTGTCATCAGTCACATTTTACCACATTCAGTTTGCTGGATTCTATTGTTTCTAATTGGAAAAAAGTTAGTGGATTTTTTTCCTTTTAGCTACCAAATAAAGTTGTAGTAAAATTACTATTGAAATTATTAGACCATAAAGTCAAAGCTTTTTGTTTTGTCAAACTATTATTTTATGTTTTTTCTTAATTGTAGAGACATTCCTTATGCTGCAGTCGAACAACCTATCGAGGCATTCACAAATATCCTCTTTTCATCAGGAACTACAGGTAATAATTTTGAACCTAAACATCTTGAACACCTAGTGCCTCTTTAACAAATTATCTTGTATTTGTCTTCAATTCTTTACAATGTTCATAGTCACAATTCTTAAATAATTAAGCAAAGGTACTAAAAGGAGACACCCTTTTTTAATTGGACTGCTGTTTCTCAAAGAACTATATATAACTCAATATAACAGATATGTCAATTGTTGGTTTTGTTTAGGGGAGCCAAAAGCAATTCCATGGAGACATGCAACTCCTCTGAAGGCTGCTGCGGATGCATGGGCACATATGGATATACGTAAAGGTGATGTTGTTGCATGGCCTACTAATCTTGGTTGGATGATGGGTCCATGGCTTGTGTATGCCAGTTTAATTAATGGAGCTTCCATGGCTCTATATAATGGCATCCCTCTTGGCTCCGGATTTGCAAAATTTGTACAGGTATGATGAGCTCCATTTAAGTAGTTTTGTGTAGTAATATAAGTTAAAACTGCATCTAAGATACTTTGTTGAACCTATTTTTAACTTGTAGGTATATTAAGTTAGTGTTATATAATTTCTCACAGTACACTGGATTTATTTGGGGAATAAAATCATGATATTTTTGTTCTATAAGAGTGATGAACAAATTGATCAGTAATTATGCATTCTTTTGTCATAACAGTTTGATGTAAATTGTCATTTGATTCATTTTCGGTGCACTTGAAAGAGCCATCTCTCAATTGACTTCAGAATGTTGGCTAGCACATTTTCATCTTCTAAGATCTTTCATATTTTCCTTTTACGAAATTATATATAAGGACTGACAGGACATGCTTTATCTTTTTCATCTTTGTTTATCCTGTAATAACTAAATTTGACAAGAAACAAGAAGAAAAAAATCTTTGGTAACTCTTTCATTAATATCTGAAGGATTACTATCATTAATTATTTTGTCTTATGTCAAATTTCTTATAGTCCATCCCATGAAAGAAAAAACCTCTTTTATTTCTCCCTCATTTTTGCAAAGAGGAAAACAATGAAAAAATGTTTATTTTTTCGATGATTTATAAATATCTTTTAACAAGGAAGACTAGAACATGTTTTTGTTTTGATAATAGTAGATGCAGATGAAAGTATGACAATGGGAGCAAGATGATTATAACTAAACCTAAATGTGGGATTAGGCACCTGTATATGCAGCAGTTGTTACTGTAGCCCTGGTAGTTGTTATGCTGGCAGTTTGATGATGTGATGCGTGGCTTGGTGGTTGACCAAAGTACTTTGCAGAGACTTGGAAGTCACTGGGTGGAGGTTTCAGGTGACCTGCAAGGGTGCCACTCTTATGGAGGTGGTTGGCAGTATTGAAGAACAAAATTTTTTTTTTCTACCTTGTCTCAAAGGATGTGTTGAAAATGTGCATTACCTTGGGGCAACAATTTCAAATGATAAAAATCTTCCAACCATTTGCAACTTCTGCACTGGATTTTTCTTTAGTTTCTAAAAAGCTATACATATCAAAGTCTGTTACTTCCCATGAGATTTTAGTTTATCATCTAATTATTGCTCATAAACTGGATCATTGATCTTCTTTTGTGCTTGTATTGAAGTGCAATAAAACATGTTGATTTGAACAATAACAGTTCAAACTTTCATTTTGACCTTTGTATCGTGTCAAAAACTAAATCATACTTACCTTGATGTATCAAAATGCCACATGTTGCTGATGTTTATGCGGTCAAAGGATGAGAAAAAACTTATTTGTCCTAGTATACTTTTGTGCTAGATTAACAAAATCTCTGAATGGTATGAGTTTATGTTTGCTTAATAGTCACAGGTTGGTTTGAGGATCTGTTTACTCGTTTGTCGCATGCTTGTAAGTATTCTTGTGATTTATCCATGGCGTGATTAATCGAGGGTGGATACTATAAACAATTCACTAGAAGGAAACCAATAACTTGTTGCATTCTTTTAGTAGGCATGATTACTTTCTTTGATCTGTTTAATTGCTCAGTGATAATTTTATTTCATGAAATATGGAGCTTCAATAATTTCTTCCATAGTTCAGAAATGTAGACTAACAGTTCTCCAACCCGTCTAGGATGCCAGGGTAACAATGCTTGGTGTAGTTCCAAGTATTGTGCGTGCATGGAAGAACACAAATTGTACCATGGGTCTCAATTGGTCAGCGATTCGGTAATAATATCAATTTTGGAAGGTTGTTTTACTACATCCTTTTGACTCTGGGAGTGATAAAATATAATTTACTTGTGTGTAGTTGCTTTAGCTCCACTGGAGAGGCATCCAGTGTGGATGATTACCTATGGCTCATGGGAAGAGCTTACTACAAGCCAGTGATCGAATATTGTGGCGGTACAGAAATTGGAGGTGGATTTGTTACTGGCTCACTGTTGCAGCCTCAGGCATTGGCTGCATTCAGTACACCTGCAATGGGTTGCAAGTTATTTATCCTTGACAGTGATGGAAATCCACTTGTAAGTACTCTGCTCCGACTATTTTTTGCAAGGTCATATTATCACATTATGCCATCTAAAATTTTAAGCAAAAAATTCTATGTGAAACACAGTCCATAAAGATTTGATGCCATGCAGTAAGTTGTGAAAGTGGGTTCCATCATCTCATTTGTTGTAGAAACAATATTCAACTTGTATCCTGGGATACATGGTAGCGAAAAGCTTCATCTGCTCAACTCTTTGCATCTGAAGTATCATCAAAGTTATAGATGTCTATTGGAATATCTTAGTGGGGATAATGAATTGTAATATATATATATATATAAAGCGACTAGCGAAATTCAACCATCGACCTTGTCGAGAATATACGTAATGGATTGTTTTCGCTTTTTGAATCACAGCCGGAAAATGCTGCTGGGATTGGTGAGTTAGCTCTCGATCCAACAATGTTCGGAGCATCAGTAACATTATTAAATGCTGATCATTATGATGTCTACTTTAAGGGCATGCCAGTTCTCAATGGAAAGGTAAGCCTTTTACCTACACTCAGTGGTCTTCTTCCATTGAGTTCATAGGTCTAATCAGGCTTGGACATGCAGCTACTTCGAAGACATGGAGATGAATTTGAGCGGACTGCTAGTGGATATTACAAGGCACATGGTCGTACAGACGACACAATGAATCTTGGTGGCATTAAGGTACACATCAGCAACAACACATTTCGGTCTTAAGACAAACAAACTAATCCATGTTAGTTAATCCATCAATGCTCAGGTAAGTTCTGTCGAGATCGAACGGATCTGTAACAGCGTCAGTAGTTCTATCCTTGAGACAGCTGCAATCGGGGTCCCTCCATCTACCGGTGGCCCTGAGCAATTAGTCATGGCTGTCATTTTTAAAGATCAAAGCTTTTCGGAAGAAAATTTGGAAAAGTTAAGGTTGGCCTTCAATTCTGCACTACAGAAGAGACTGAATCCTCTATTCAAGGTACTTGCTTTCTTTTGTCTACATTATTATTTTCTGAAGCATATTTATTCACCACTGCTGTAAGGCATGTATATATATTTTTACTTCATACAAGGTTTCATCTGTTGTGCCTGTGCCATCTCTTCCACGGACTGCTTCAAACAAGGTTATGAGAAGAGTTCTGCGGCAGCAATTCTCTAAACGTTCCAAGTTCTAGTATCATCAAACCCCTTTTGTTTTGTTTTAATACTAAATCCCTGAGAGCATGATTAGTGATTGATCTTTCTATTGAGTGGCTCTAGTAAGGGAGAATAAAGTAATGTTGGTGGATGTGAAAGACAAATATTGTCAACTGGACCAGGTTATGAAGCAAACTTTTTCTCAGCTTATAAATCAATTTTGCCATCCTGTACTACACTAGTTAGTATCCATGGACGACTAGTGTACAACCCTGCTGCATATTCTTTGGTAATTGCTCAGCACATGTTAACAGGGATTCTCAAGTTTCCAATCCACAGCCTGTGTTACTATGACAAATCAACTGTGAGTCTCCATCCTCCCCATTCTTGGTCCTTGTTTAAAGCTGTCTCGCATATTTACTTGCCCTCTCTTGTCAAGCCTCCATCATCTGCAAAGATTAGAAGATAGCTGTCCTACATGCTATCAGACCATCCTGGCATTATGGTTTCTACCCCTTTCTCGGTGAGAGCTATCTACCGATGGCATGGTTTGTGGATTATAGTAGTCATGATGATATCCACATTTCTTTGGGATTGAACTAACTATATATTTAGCTAAAAATTAATGGACAACCATAATCATCCTCGTAAGAAAAGGTCAACCAAGTCTAGAAGCATGAGGCTCAATTTCATTTAGAATTCACAGCAATTTCATTCATAAATAAAAGGATAAACTAGGATTTTATATATGTAAATAATGGAATCCGTCAGACTGAATTGACGGATAAAGACTCTCAAAGAAACTGTACTTGTTTTCAAATCACTCAGTTTCTAAAACTTACAAGACATGATATATTATATATATATATGTGACAGGCTTAAGAACAATCCTCAAGCAGTAATCTTAGAGTAATGTGAAACGAATCTAAAATTCCCAACTTACTGAAAAACTAAGGGACCATCGTAAATACCTTAACTTCTCTTGATTAAGGGCATGGAGCCGCTCCTATGTCACTTTATTGCAGCATCTCGTTGCCACAATGGGGCAGAGAAAAAGAAAACCTCAAAACTAAACAGCTAATTTGCTCGGATTAGCATATGACTCGGCCTTGATTCTTGGCCAGCAATCCAATGGCTCAACAGGGACACCGAATGATATGCCAAAATGGACTCGAGCACAAGTGTCGGATCTTCACCTGCAAATATATAACCATGAAAAAATTGTTGAGAGCGACACAAAATCATGGAAATGTCAGCACGCAGCGTGTTCAACTCTAGCATTTTATCTCAGTGATAATTCATCAGATCTTTAACTATATGGCTTTCTTTTTTCTCCGGTGCCAACTTAAGTTACGATATCTACTACATATTTGCATAAACCTCTGAATACTAACATTACGTAGACTTGAATAATCCAAAGGCTTTTCAGATCAAAGGACTATTAGACCTAAACTCCTGCAAGTTCAAAATGACTAAGAAGAAGAAAAGCAGTAAAAGAACAATATAGAGGAAAAGGAAGCGAAAAAGGAAAGAAACCAAGGATGACAAAATAATGGTCAACTTCAAGGAAATAATTAATCCCATCACTAAAGTTTGCCACACACCTTACCGAGGAACAGCCCTTAAATCACAAGATATGCTCGGATGCAAATTTCTAAGAAGATGAGGAACCTGGGTTTATTTCTACAGGAAGACAGAAGGAGGAATGAATTTGCGAAATACCTGGATGTAGTAATATACATGCACAGTTCTACCTTGGTTCTTGCTCATGGAAAACACGACATCGACAAGTATGCGTGCAGGCCTGTATTAGTCTTTCTTCTCAAAACCTTTACAAGTTGAAGCTGATCCCAGCATGCACTGAGATTTCATTGTTTTCCTAAAACCTTGCATGAGAGATTGAAAGAACTAATTGTTCTATACTTGTCATCAATGTTAAGCAACTGAAATAGCATCTTCTTAGAGAAAGTTTGTAACACATTCGAAACCTGATGGGCTAAAGAGTGATACACATGCCACATGCGAATCACTGTGATATCGACGGCCAACAAGATTGTTCCCCTAAAATGGAGTTTTTTGTGCATAAACTCTCGGCTAATCACATGAAGAATTGTTGCACAGGGAAAGCCATGTAACAACTACGAAGTATACAAGAAAACAACCCAACCATAGATCGACTGTATACAGGGCATGCACAATAAATCGTAAATATATGAGCTTAAGTAGCCTATCACATTGAGTTAAAAGGAGAACCAGTTGCTTACCCAATATAAACTTTGGAGTAGCTTGGCACCTTCGGGCTGTACAACTCTAAGCTCCTCCTGGGGAGTGAAATTATGAGTGTTTAATCTCCACATTTTGCTAGATAACTCCACTAAATTTATAGCCAGTTCAATCTAGCAAGCTGGAACAGGAAATAAGATCCCAAAGAACTTAAAACTCAATCGTCCTTCTTTCCTTGTTGCTTATGTATCATGTTGACCAATCCATGAGTCAAATGATAGTACTTTCTTCTAACTATTGAAGAGCACAAGATCCTTCTGTACTCCTCAACAATTTGATGCTTTGCACAGTAGTAGCTTTTGTATCACCAGTAATCACCACATGAACATGAACCTCCACTAAAATGATGAAACCGGTTTGTGTCTCTCACGATGATCTCCCTCTCCATTACCTTGGAAACATGTTTAATTGCAGAGTGACAATCTCCACACATCCTGATATTTTTCATGATACGGATGGGTGCCCCCGGAGGCATCTTGAGCAGTGCAAACGCAAGAGCAAGCTTCTCGCTATGGTACTGCAATTTTGCCTCCCTCTCATGTTCATCCACATATAAGAGCACGTAATTCGTATCTGGAACATATCCTGCCTCTTTAATCATTGCATCAATTTTCTCCCACATCTTATGTATCTCTTTTATTTGTGGATGGGAATCATCATTTGCTACAAACATGTGGACTGAGTTTTCCATCTCCACCCAGCTACAAGCAGGCTCTTTCTTCACTCCACCGTCTTTCATCATTTTCCTCACTTTGGCTGCATCAGTCCATCTACCAGTGGATGCATAGATGTTGTAAAGCAACACATGAGGGCCAGCATCATATGGGTCAAGTTCAAATACCCTTTCTGCAGCAAATTTCCCTAATTCTGCGTTCTTGTGCATCCTACAAGCACCAAGCAAAGCTCCCCAAACAGCAGCACTTGGTTGAACAGGCATTTCATTTATGAACTTCTGTGCCCGATCAAGAAGACCAGCTCGGCCAAGGAGATCGACAATTGTAACATAATGCTCAATCTCCGGTTCCACCTTGTATCTCTTCATCATGTCAAAGTAGTACTGCCCTTCCTTCAATAACCCTCCATGACTGCAGGCAGTGAGGATGCAAAGGAAAGTAATCTGGTTCGGCTGAACTCCAAGCTTCCGCATCTCTTCAAACCAGTGAATTGCTTCACTAACAAGCCCATGCTGCGCATATGCAGTAAGCATCGAATTCCAAGAAACAAGATCTTTCTTATTCACTCGATCAAATATTTTTCTGGCATCCCGAATGCTTCCTGACTTTGCATACATATCAAGAAGAGTATTACCCACGAAAGCAGTAAGCACCTGCCCACATTTGATCATTTGAGCATGAACCCATTTTCCTTGCTCTAGTGCACCAATACTAGCACAAGCACTAAAAATACTCGAGTAGGTGAAATGCGTGGCCTCAAACCCACTCCTCTGCATTTCCCAAAACATTTTCATAGCTGTCTTGCAATCTTCTCTCCTCGCATATCCTGCTATCAATGCATTCCATGACACCTCATTCTTTGAGTCCAGCTGATCAAACACCAAGCAGGCTTCTTCCATCCTTCCATGACGAGCGTACATGTCTAGTATTGCGCTTCCTACATAGACATCCGGACTACAACCGCATTTCACACTCAAAGCATGGACCTCTTCACAATGTCCGTTCCTGGAAGCAGCTCCGCAAGCCTTGAAGAGGCTGCCGAAGGTGAATGCATTAGGTACCAACCTGAGCCGAAGCATCCTCGGAAGCATCTCCACAGCTTCATTTGGTCTATCATTCTGGGCGTAGCCCGTGATGAGGGCGGTCCATGTAACCATGTCCCTCGCGGGCATTTCGTCGAACGCCTTCCGCGCGTCATCCAAGCTGCCGCATTTACAGTACAAGTTGACGATCGAATTCTGGAGGAAGATATCAGACTTGAATTCAGATCGCATTAAGTGGGCATGTACGAGTCTGCCCTCCTTGAGTTTCTTGAATTGGGTGCATCTCTTGACAAGGTCGGAGTAGAGGTCGGCGGAGGGCTCGAGGGAGCCGGCGTCGATGAGGTCGAGCACGAGGAGGCCGGACTCGGCGGTCGGGCTTTTGAGAAGCAGATCTTTGTCCCGAATGACGGAAGGGAAACGGAGGCGACCGGCTTCGGGTTCGGAAGAGTCGGCGGAGTCACCGACGCGGGAGGCTGCTGCGGTGGTGAAGTGAGAGGAGACGAAACGAAGAAGGGTGGGTCTGCTAACCAAAGCGGCAGAGATCGAATTGAGAGGGGAGAGAAGCTTCTTCATGGATTCCAAATTGGATGAAGATGTGAGCGTTGGAGAAAGGAGAGCCTATATATATATATATATATATATATATATATATATATATATATCCCAAACAATAAAAAGGGTTCAATTTGTAACCGTCCCGATCCAAATTGAACTATGGTCGGGTCACCTCGGGAGCTCCTCCCTCTTTATCCAATCCCTTCCTCTCCGGACAAGTGTAGAGCCCCTCTTTTTCTTAGTTCCTTCCTACTAAATTAACCTCCCAAGACGACTCTTCCCTTCTTCCTCGCTACCTCCTTTCCTCCTCTTCCATGGAGTTGCACCACAAGGCACCATGACCCACACCTTGGACATCCCACCCCCACCTTTCGTCGGCCATCGAGATCCCCTCGATGGCCCCAAGTACGTCATGCTCTCCGAGAACAACTCCGTCGCCGGCGGTCCCCAGCACCCACCCCTCCGTCCTCCCCCCTACCGCCGCTCCCTCCACGCTTACCTCTCCCAACGTCGCTCCACCAAGACAGGCAACTGCTGCCGCAGCTGTCTCTGCTGTTTCTGCTGCTTCCTCCTCGTCTTCATCGTCCTCGTCGCTGCACTGTTGCTCTACCTACGCTTCACCTTCGATCCCCAAGTCCCCTCCTACAAGGTCGAACACTTCGACGTCGAGGCTTTCAACATTCAACCCAGCAACTCGATTGTCTCGATGAAGTTCGCGATAACGGTGCGCGCCGTGAACCCGAACAAGAAGATCGGGATACGGTACCGGGAGGGGAGCTCGGTGCTGATAGGCTACAAAGGGGCGAGGCTGGGCTCCGGGCGGCTGCCCATTTTCTACCAGCGGCCACGGAACACGACGAAGATGGTGGTGGCTATCAAGGGGCGGAGCAAGGTCGGGGCTGCGCGGCAATCGGCGCTTTTCGGCAATCAGCAGGCGGGGGATGTGCCGCTGCATGTGTCCGTGAAGGCTCCGCTGGGGCTTGCCGTTGGGCAGACGGAGCTCGTCAAGGTGAAGGTGCACATCGACTGCACGTTGGTGGTGGACAGTTTGGCGCCAGGGAAGAAGGTGACCATCAAGTCAACCGACTACAACGTGGATGTGAAACTCTAGATTTTTGGAGTTTAATCATGCTGTAGTAGTGTACTACTATCTTCCTTCATCGTCTTCTTCTTTTGATGAGTGTGTATAGTTGTTCCTCTGATGACATGATTCAGAATCATTGAGTTGTACTTGACCTATTCTGAAGGATGTGCTGCAACTTATTTTGGAAGGCTCATTTCTTTGTCTTCAATTACATACATGTGCAGTCTGCAAGAAAGTATACTGTCCTGCGAACTTTCCTTTGATCAACTCTAGGATCTAATCTTTTCAAGATAAAGCAGAGGCAAATGCATGCTCCTGATAGGATACACAATTTTTTCCCTTGCTATGAATGAACAGAGAACATCAGGATTACAAAGTTTCCAAAGAGAGTGCTTCATTGGATCCTGCAGGCTGTTGAGATCCATGTTTTTATTTTCTTATATGTAAGTCCTGCATTATGGTCTCTCTTTGTAGCATATTTATTAATCATGTATGGGTGAGAATCTAATTATATAGTCTTCTCAAACTCCTCTGTGAAAGGTTGGCAGCTTCATCTGAGCATCTTCCACTTCAACAACTACTGTAGACTTACCTGATGTTGGATAGTGCTGCACTTGCTTTCCACAGTACCTTGTTAGATGCATTATGGTCTATGCATGTAATTGTGGTTATGTTCTACTCTGAAGGATAGGGTTTGCCCATCACTACAAACTGTGAGTTTGCTTCTTTCTTTCTCTCTTTCATTTTTCTGTGGCATGTGTGACGTTCTTCAATATAATCAAAATGTGAAAAAAGACTCTGAAGAGTACTACTGTGACCTCAATATAGGCATGTATATTGGTATCAGTGGCAGAGACAATCTACACAGCAAGCAAGTAAGCGACACCGACTGCAGACATCAGGAAGCATACTCTAACAGTGTCATGCTTCCATTCTCTTCTACCTCCACAGACACTGCTGAGGATTCACTGTTCGGTCGATGAAAGCGGCACCATCCTTGGAACTATGCAAGGATGACTCGGCCCCTCCAGCCAAGCGCAGCATTCGCATGCCTTACCCAAGCCTGAACCTTCCTGCCTCCTTCCTCCTGTCTCGGCTCTCTCTTCTTTATGGTAATTAAGAAGCTCTGGCCTGAGCGCACCAATGCAATAGATGTAGCCGGCGGCTTGCGGCGGCACGCATGGTCGTCATGCAGCTGCACGCATTCTCATGCTTAGCGGCCGTGCTTAGCTCTTGAATTGGATTCAAATGCTTAGGACTTCCTTTGACAACATGATGTTAGTATGTACACCCAACCTTAGTTGAGTAGAGACTGGTATCACAGACACTGTGGCTGCACAACCCAGTCTACTGCGTCCAGCCTTCTTGAATTGCTCCCACGACATGCCTTGCCCCTCGCTTCCTCTCCTCCAAGTCGAAGAAGGATCCTAAGCCAAAAACTGAGATCGGGAGCCAGGTTCGTCCATCGCCTGAGCTCATAGGAGAGCCAACAGACGGACCTTTGGCATCTTCCTATGCCACCCCTTCTTTGAGGAGACTCCATTCAAGGGGGAGCCGTTGCGCTTCCCAGATTCCCCAACTGCGAGCTTCTCTGCGAAACACCTGATAAGGGGACTACTGGTTAAGGAGCCACAGCACAGGCTAGCATACAAGCGTGGGGGCGACAGAGATAAAGCAGCATCCGTTCGTCGAGGGTATGAATTAGGCACTGATACGATGTGCGAGTAGAAATCCCAAGCCCTGTGGCATCAACAAGAGAAAAAGGCTTCACTTGGCATCAACCGGAGAAGTTCTGATAACTATCTCGAATTCGATCTCTTTCTAGTGATTCAGCTGCAAAGCTGTTCCTTAATGGAGATGGTAGCTGATGTCTTGCTGCTTGCTAAAAGCATTTCTTAGGAAGATTAAGGTTTCTTGTCGATATGCTTCCCTCACCATTACGCAAGTGGAAAGAGGAAGAAGGAAACATGCATGAAACTGTTGCTGACGAGGTCCAGGAACGAACGACAAAGACTCGGGAGCGGCCCAGTCGTGAAGGGGTTACGATTCCGAGTCGCCGATGCGGTCCATGTACGTAAGGACCGGAGTTCTTCGTCATCAAGACGTCAGACTGATGTGCCACCTCCGCGTGTCCTCCCGAGGATTGCAAGTGGAATCAGTACGGCGGGGGTTGCACCGGATCTCCACGCGTGCGTGATCATTGGCTAATTGACCCCCGCCAAAATTGCAGCAGATCCCACTACATCTCGGGGCGCTAAACCCGTTACTGGTGGGCCCAATCCGGATGCCGAAGAGGCCTTTAAACGACCACGCCAAGATTCCCTCTATAGAGCAAGACAGGAAACGCCAAAGGGCTACTCGCAAGGATGGCGGGCCTCACCTCGTCTTCGAGATAGCTCGCACGACCATCGTTCCAGCAGACGGTGTTCCCTGCCTTGGTAGTGAAAGCTGAAATAGCGGGAGAGATCACTTTACAGTGCCAACACCCAATGACACAGTTCTTGCAGCTCCCACAGGAGAAAAGATTTGGTACTTGTTCTTGACTTGAATCCAAAGAATTCCAATCTTTCCTCCTCTTCTTGTCTTTTCCCAATCCTTGACACGATGTGAATCGGTTCGCATGATGTGTTATAAGACACTGCGGCGGGTCTCGATCGAGGGGAACGGAGGGAGACAGCCGGAGATCTGTAGGCACTGATACGTTCAAGCTGTAGGTAATCCTGATTCATCGGTCTTGTCACGAATGTTCACCTCAACCTCTTTTCCACATCATCATATCCATCTCTTCGAGCGGCATCGATCGATCGAATATGTTTCAGATTCTCTCGAACGGATTCGCGTGAAACTTGTGGAAAGTTTAGAGCTTCTTCGGGAAGCGTAAATTTAAATGGTGTTTTTATGTTCCTTTTCCTATTCATCTTTTCGTTGGTTATCGAACCGATTTTTGGAATTTATATACGCTGTGAGGTCTCGCTGGAAATTGACGGCAATGTGAAGGATCATGACGCTTTTTTCTCGATCAAACATAGGTTTTCTCTCTCCTGCGCAAAAAGAAGATTCCATTCCCATCATTTGATTGAAATTTTCCATAGAAATCGAGAACCGTTACTTGGATTTCGCCAGAAACCGAGCACATGATTCTTTTCATTTAGTTTTCTTGCTTATTTCAAGAAAGGCATCATTCCGGAGTAATTACTGGCTTATTTCGCCCCCCCTAACCCTAATCCTGTAGCTCCAACTTCCCAACCAAGGGTTGGATGAGACGTCGGGATCTCATCCGTCTTTTAATTAAATTGGGCATTCAATGCTCGCATCTGCTGTCTCTTGTGGTAGTTATGGTGGATCCTTGGCTATTTCAGTGGAATATTAAATGCCCTCTCGCATTTGACTTTAATTATGATTAAGGAAGCGCCTTACCGTCTGAGAGATTAATTTAATCTCCCAATCTCTGTATAGCATAAAAGAAAAGAAAAGGAAAACCTTTTCTTTCATTCTTCCCACTTCTAAAGAGATCCAAGTTTTCCGTTGGTTCCATTTCATGCTGTTATTTTGGTACTGTAGTATGTAGGTGACCATTTCTTTAATTCTGCTCTATCTACCATCTTCAAGCTTTGTTCTTGTGCTCAGAGACAGGAGAAAGGAGCTGAAAGGACTCAAGGGTAAATCCTTCATCTATTTGATTTTTGTTGCTTTCTGTTCCTTGTTATGAAAGACGTTGTGTTTTTTTTTTTTTTTTAATCATAGTACATCTTCTTTCTGTGAATTTTGACTTTTTGGTTGGGATTTGATGTGGTTCTGAAGATGGCAACAAAAATCTCTATGGCCTTTCGAATTCTGAAATACAGTTTTTGTAGTTCTCTGTGAAAGGAATAATAAGGTTGTGTTGAAACTATGGCATCTAGTGATGGAAAAAGAAATAAAACATACAAAGAGGAGATTTTGAGCACTTTAGTTTTCTTCTTTGGGTGTGAACTTTCATTCTGTTCTCGAGTTCTGCCATTAGGTCGTTTCCAAGTCTTTATGGACCATATTTATCTCCATTTTGGGTACAGATGTTAACTCATGTTTTAATTGAGTGTCTGCTTATTAACCAAATGCATGACCTGTGGTGTCTCTTTTTTAAGATACTATAATCATTTTTCCCTGGGTTGATTTCTAGGATTCTATCATCCAGCTTATAATAGAGTATGAAATTTTATGTGCAATATTTGAGAAGCACACTTTGTAGTTCGCAACCAACCCTTTTTGAACTAGAAACCATCAACTTAAGTATTTTAGTTCATTACTTAAATTCAATGAGCTGCTTTTTTTTTTTTTTTTTTTCTGGCGTCAAACGACCTGGTATTTGTTTCATGTTGCTTATGTGTGTTTCAGGAGTATATTCTTCTTAGCACCCTTCTGCAAGTAAGTTGTTTCATTAGGTTCACATCCTCGTACAAAAGAAATGGAGAGAATTGTTTCATCATGATGGACATGCATGATATTTTCTCTGGACTATTTTATATCAACTTGCTTAACATGCCTAAAATTTGTAAATCTGTATCATAAGGGGTATATAAATTAATCGTGTCATTTGGGAAAAGAGGTTATTCCATGTCTAACAAGTCAAATATTTCAGCCATCTACACTGAATTTTGGATAATGACTTCGTTTATAATTGATGCAATATTTTTCTGATGAATTAGCATCTCAGTCCTTTTTCAAGAAAGGTTATAGTGGTATTTCCTTATCGTGACATTAAAATTTTGTTTTCTGCTTATGCTTATCTTGGTCCGGATTTCAACCAAGGTCTGTCATACCGAAACATACTGCCCATATTGGGCGGTACATACCGGTCCGACAGATTACCAGTACGCGGACCACCCGGTATCGCTACAGTGCTACAGTACTATATTGTAGCGTTGCTACAGTATGAAAAAAGTATAAAATTGTTTGGTACGCCCTGATGTACCGTCCGGTACACTGGTAACATACCGTACCGAGCCTGGGTCGAAACGCCGGTACAGTACGGTACGGCGAACCTTGATTTCAACATTAGGATGCTGGAGTTGATGACATATTGATATGTAACTGTATATCTGCTTGATTTATTACTGATTTTATCAAAATTTCGTTTTATAATATTCACAAAATAAGTTACACTCGTTTTAACATGATTGCAAGTGAAAAAGGTAAAAGTTTTTGGATGGTTCTTTTTTTGTCCAGGTAACTTATTTGTGTTTAAAGTTTCAATGGATTCCGACTGACAATACACTCGGTATCTTTCATTAAATAGATCGTGATGCAGTAATTTGCGACTCTTGTATTAAGCACTCTAATCTCTTCCTAAACTTGAAGATTATCATTTTGTTCATGATTGCAGAGTTTTAATCGCTCTATTATCCTACATCTCTGAGTCATGAGCTTACTCCCAAATTCTCAGAACATAGTGAGAAACAGCTGAACATGTTGAAGTTAGATGCTGTAACTACAGAGAAAGGGGAAAATGATCTTGCAGAATTAGTAGACAGAAAACCATATCAAGATATAGAATTGTCTCTTCCCAATCATATCAGCAAGGATGCTTCAGTGATTCAAAATCAAAATGAGAATAAACCTATGCCATCTGCATCAGATGATCTTCGTGCTGAAATCCAGAATATTGAGCTATATGCAGATAAGGCCGCTACTGGTGTCTGTCAAACTGTGAAAGACATATGCATGGATGAAAGTTTACCACATAAAAAGATTCTGTTAGAAAGCAGTGACACCACCAAGGAGAGTTTAGCTGGCATCAAACCATCAGCAACAAATACAGATGATAATCCAAGTGGACGACTTACAGAATGTGTGACTCTAATTATGCAGGATCTACACATAGCTTCTGTTGTTGCTAAGGATGCTGCGGATCAATATTCACTTTGTAGCTTAGTTGAACTTGAAGACAAGCAGAAGGCAGATGTGCATATTACAAAACATTTATCTGACCATAATATCAGTTTTCAGCCATTGCTTTCTACTGGAGATTTTGACATGGTTCCTCGTCAATTGGATACAAACAAATTCAATCGACTGCATATTTTCCAGAAAAATACTGGACAGGTACTGAATTAACATGATGTTTTTTCAATCACTTGACTAGTCCTGTACCAGAAGAAGTAAAAGTCAATCGGTTTTTTCCACCACTAAGCTTGTTGTACTTCAAATTGGAATGCCGAATAATAGTCATTTTGCAACATTGCTATATAAATTTTCTTCGAGCATTTTTGTTTTAATTGTAACCCTTATTTCTCTTGTATATATCGACAAATATATTGAACATGTTCGATGAAATTCGGTTATGATATTAACTGTTGCTTTTAAATGGTTTGTGACTTTGTGGCAGGTTAAACATGATGAAGTATGCTCAACAACTCTGGCTTCATCAAGCATCACCACTGATTCTAAGGAAACCAGTGGGTTGGTGAAAAATTATACCAGTGTTACGTCACTGGGTAGTCTGAAAGGTGGCTGCTCCACTGCTGAAGTTGAGCCATCAGATGTGGGAGGTGAGAAGGAAGGAGGAAATGTTTCTCCTTCCTTCAATCCTGGAGCAATGACAAACAAAGAAATAGAGGAGAACAGTGGTAATACTGATAGTGAATCTTTCATAGATGCCCAAAATTGTTTTTCAGGTGAAGAGATGGTTTTTGATGGTGTCACATCTTCTTCACGATGTTCGTGTTGTCACAAGAACGCAGGAGACCCAAGTTCCTCTGGTCCAAAATCATCCTCAGGGCACATTGTATTTTCTGGTAATATTTCTCTTCGATCGGATAGCACCACCAGCACTCGCTCCTTTGCCTTTCCGATGTAAGTCCATGTCTCATAGTTCATATTTCATATTTCTAATTTTCTACATGCATCGTATGCTTAGCTGATTTTGTCCAGTACGGTAAGGTGGATTTGCTATCTAGTTGTTATTGATAGTATATAAGTTTGGTCCTTTTATCAGACAATTTGAATAAGTAAACGTACCAAGTAGTTCATTTAAGATTTCATAATATAGAATATTTGATGAGTATGTGAATGTACACCTGCTTATTATGAATGATCCTCCTCCATTTCTTCCAGAAATCTATTCTAGGATGGCGTTTGTGATAAGTTATCATAAGCTTGTGTGCTTTGTATGTTTCCCACAGGCTGTAATTTTTTTTGTTCTTGTTACTGGTGCCTCCAATTGCTTTTTTCCAGCCTTACGATGATAGAAGACCCGTCAGTATGGACAAATATATGCCCTTGAAACACGTAGGAAGAGATGCATAAACACTTACCAAATATCTTATTTCCTGTGTCAACTAACTCGGAAGTTATATTCTTCTAATTGTCTATGCCAGAAATCTCCATGCAAATTTCTCAGAAATCTCCAATTGGAAGTTATATTCTTCCAATTGGCAGACATCATGTAAGTTTAATGTATTTGGAAAAGTTAGCAACATATAGCTAGTAATTATCATTGCATATTTCAGTCATTTTACACCTCAAGGAACCTTTGTTTTACCTTACAATCTCTTATAATATATACACACATATATATATATAATATATGAATAATAGCCTGAATTACCAGCACTTTTATCTCTAACGCAGATTACAACCGGATTGGAATTCCAGCCCAGTGAAAATGGCTAAAGCAGACAGCAGGCATTTGAAAAAGCACCGGTTTTGGAGGTCAGGAATTTTATGTTGTAAATTCTGAAGATAATATGCCTGACCCTCTCTTCTTTTTATTACGTGCCTCGCAAAAGTTTACATTTCCGTTGTCATAAAAATCAGCCATGGGTTTCTTTTTGGCCCCCGCGATCCTGCTGCTTGTTTTTATACACTCGAGGCAGGTTAGGAGGAAGAATGTTGCGCTTTGGATTGTGGTTTGAATTGTGTAACGTAACCAAAATATTCTTGTCTCTGTCAAAGAAAGCAAGTAATGGTTCTCTTTATATATATATATATATATATATATATATATATATATATATATATATATATATATATATATATATCTGCAAAGAATTAAGCGTGGAGGATCAGAGTAATGGTTCTCTTTCGTTTTGTTCCTTGTTGCACATTGGGAGCCTCTTCTTTGTTCTTATCATTCGATATGAATTACGTGATGAATGGTTATGAATCACCGGAGCAAAGTTTAATTTATTTTTCCCCTGATCTGTTACCAGATTCGTCATGTGCTACAAAAGAAACAAGTTTTGGTTAAAAGAAGGGCTATCAGAAATGAGTTTGGATAGTGGCACACACATGCTTCGATTATGTTTCGATGAAGATCAATGTTTTGGAGTAGTCATATGAGATGATTTCGGATGAAATTATTGTCGTTCTGTTGTTCATAAACACTTTGACCTAATAGTTCCACTCTCTGTGATCTGTTTTAAAGGGACAGGAAAGCTTCTCTACTACTTCTGTGTGTATAAATGTGCTAACATCCCTGTCCAATAATTCCAACTGTCTTCCTCCCTACTTTCTTTACCCCTGCAACATCTTCACTTCCCTCACTTGGTGCATCCCTTTTCAGCGCAGGAGGTTTTTGACATTAGGTAAACATGTTTATTCCACATACAGCACGAGTGTCCGAGAGAAGACAATAGAACGAATAAGACAGGAGGCACAGTCCCAAGTCTAATGGTCCACAGATGAGAATTCCATCGTGGGGCTTTCTTATCTGATCAATAAGACAATAGAGATTCCAGTATAGGATGGAGGAATGAAAGAAAGGAAAACATTCTCCACATCCAAAATTGGGGCTTTCTTATCTGATCAAATCCATATGAATACACTACCAATGAGATGGAATTATCTGTGGTTAATTTACAACAGAAATTCTTGGAGAATACAAACCTTAATGAAAGGAAGCCTCCTATAAATGAAACACAGCTTTACTTAATGTGGCAATGGAAGCCTCTTCACAGGATATAGTACTTGAATGATGTTAATATGCCAACGGTAAGACCTTGAAGGATGATCAGAATATACATTCATCTCAAGGGTTCATCAATGTACTGATAAACAAAGGAAGCACTAGTTATCTGCTTTGTGTCTCTTGGTTGCTTGTGAAGATTCTTCACTGATGTTCCCCATCATGGAGTGACCACCTGCTTGATTCGTCGGTGCAGGGTCGTCTGGATTCTGCAACGATCAGCAGAAAAAGCAGGACACAAGGCAATTTATGAGAAAAAGGTACAAAGAAAAACAAAAAGAATGATCGCTAGAAGACTCTAAGAACCGCAAGTATTATTGATTTTATATGTTTGTACATGCTACCTTGGCAAAGGGTAATTAATAAACATATGCCCAGTACATGCAGGAATGGATTAGAATATCCACTGCAAGATGAACATATAAACCAAGGCCCAAAGGCAAAGCTAGTACCTAATTTTTCCAAAAAGGAAAAGAAGAGGCTTGTAACTAATGCAAGGAATCCAAGACTTTAATGGAGAGATATTATCACACTAGTATCAAATCGTAGTACAATGATTGAACTCTTTAACTTCAAATTCTTTTAGTGGCTAATTCAGAAATAGACAAAGTTACTGAAACTCCAAGGGTTAAGTTGAAATGGAAAATGGAGGTTATATCAAACCTGAAAACCTATTATTTAATATTTTTTTGAAAAATAAAACAGTTGTCTGATGACTTATAAGATATTTAAGTAACGAAATATATAAAGTAACACAAAGACAGATAATTTGCACTTTATGTAAAAGGTTATGGTAGGCTCTTTGACTAGATAAAAATAAAAAGGACTGGAACAATGTCACAATCCACTATTTCAACAATATACAGAAGATTGATTACCAAGGAGCAGATCAGAATTAGATATACTACTATTTACAATAAAAGAGCAGTGTACCTTGGAGTTGGACAATGCAGAAGTGGCACCAGCTCTCTTATTAGTTGCACGCTTACCAAGATTGATCTGTACAGAAATACTGGCTTGAGACAGATCTACGCCAGAACTTTGCAATGATTGAGTTAGTGTCGTCAAAAGCCTGTTCGACAACAAAATTCATAGTTAGTGAGGTTCATAAACCAAATCAAGTTTAACAAGCTTGCAAAAACTGGACAAAGAAACATATATTTCAAAAAAAAAATCAAATGGCCGGTTTGAGTGGCCATTCATACAAAGTAAGTCACGGGAGGAAGGGGAAAACAAAAATCCAAGTACATACAAAATAACATATATCTGCAAATGTTCAGAAATCCTCAACATGAGAATTAGAAGATGAGTAAAACGAAACAGAAGATCAGGTAACAGATCGACTTAACAATACTAATATCATCCACAAATCTCACTCTGGATTTCTAAAGCACAACATGGTGTTATGCTTGTTCAAGTTGGTTAGATTCTCCAATTATAAATCTAATAGCAAAGAGCAAAATTTGTTAAAAGAAAGGATAGAAGGAAAGGAAAGCAAGAATGGCTGCCAAAAATTAATAAAATGATGCATAGAGACGGAAATGAGCATATGCAAGCATCTTCCCGTTAAGAAAATTCTAAACAGAGAGATAATTCAAATTAAAACATAGCAGCATGATGAAAACAGATATCATTGCAATTTCTAAAGACTTATACTACATTAGCGATTAATCTAATAATTATATGGCACACACCCTTGCGAGTAAGTGGCAGATGCATTAATTGTGCCCTCATCGATTATCAACTCTTCATGCTCATTCAAGATCTCATTATTTACAGCACAATCAGCAGGGCTGGATGCTCCTAACCAATGTGACTGAGCCTGAGATGGCATACTATCTGCATATGAAGTCAATTTCTGTTGTGACTTAGCAACACCAATTACCTTCCTAAAAGAAAATCAAGTTTGGCCAGGAAAAAGGTTGCGACCAACTTACTGGCAAAACCTGTAGCAGTTTCCATTATCTTGTAGGAAAGACCAGCTGTTGCATCAGATTCTGTCGGATTCTGTGCATTTGAGAGCATTACAGGTGCAACTGGAATGTTACTCTCATCGAACTGTCCAGAGAAGGCAGATGCAGGAGGAGCAGAACCATTTCTTATGACTGGAGAAGGGTCAGATAGACCATCTACAGGGATTTGATTGTTATTCTGTTGAAGGAGAAAAAAGAAGGGGTTTTGGGTAGGTAGAAAAATTAAACTCTTTGCAAAGAATAATATCACCATAAGAGCTTCCTAAAGACAAAGAAGCACAAAATGTGCATTTATATTCAAGTTCTCTAAATGGCAGGCACCTGTGCATTTTTCCAAAAAGACCTGTAATAGACTTTTACCTGCCAAAGAAGAATAAGAAACAACAAACCAAAAAATAAGTAGAGTCCCTCTACCCGCATAAGAATCAAGATTTCAAAATTAATTTGGACCCATCTAAAAGAATAACAAATAATTTGGGCCCAGCTAAAACCACTCCCAATAGTCACAAATCAGTTAGACCAAGGTAAAGACCAAAAGATAACCTAATGGTTGTGAGCAGTGTTTTGTTGACTGTGATAGATATAAAAGTAAGGTACATGTCTATCTATTTCAGTGAAATATGCACTCACTATGCAAATATTAGTCAGCAAAGGATTCCATTAAAACACAGAAGTAGATGCAGAAAAGCAGAATTCTGTGAGACCTTTGGGGTTTCATGCTTTACAAAGACTCAATAAGACTAACAACCATGTTCACATGTTTTCCATGATAAAACAAGTATAAAGTTTACGAGCTTATTCATAACAAGGATTGTCATATCTTAGTACAAGAGCGTGCTGATGCCTCTTAGGTATCTAACAATTCCGTACTGTCCCATGCAGATCAACATGCACTTGCATCGGCAAACCAGCTTAGTCATATGTTGGCACCTCCAGCATGAGCTGGCATAGCAACTGTCCAATGTGAATGTGTCATTCGCATGTGAATCCCAAACTACAACTAATAATTAATGGCAAACTGATTAAAACATAAAATGAATTTTCCCATAGCTCATGGAATCTCGTGATTTGGATACCAAGGTTCAAGTCATTAAAACAGCTTGCAGGGGTAACACTACTTAAACTGACCCCACTAGATCCTACATTAGTGCATCTTTTTTACCAGGCTGCCTTCTTTACATGGAATCTATTGCGAGAGTTTATTTTGAATAAGGTCATTCATTTGTATGTTTTTTGACCAATATCTTAGTAATTTATGTTAGCTGACTCAGTTCACAGAAGAATAGAGTAACAAATTTCAATTCCATGCTAAGATCAATCTTTCCTTTGTGCTCCAACAATGTCTTCCTTCTTAGGCAAAATTTCACATCTATCAATCCAAAGTTGATGGGTTTTGGTGTTTTATATTTTTTTATATATTTCTTGAACTCAAACGAAATAACCAACCATGATTTCAAATGATTAGCCTGAGTTGTTGGATTGATCTCAATGGTAATTACACTTAGTGAGGATCTTAATATTTCGAGGGACACATATGCTATATTAAAACTTGTAATGACAACTATGCTATTTCCAAACTTTGGATGGATAAATATGTAAAACCTCTTCATTTTATTTCACAACTATTGAAAGGCTTTATATAACAATTTCAAGAACCATACATTAAGCTGCAAGAAATTTGTCTAAACGATATAAGTGAGTCTAGGCAGATTCCAAGACCATAGTACCATCAATAGGAAATATTTTCGGTAGCAAAATTAACAGGTCCAGGTAGTTTCCGTACTCTAAACAATTTATTGTACCAATAGCTTACTACCAGCGATGACCTTGTCTAAAGCAGAATTTTGCTAAAAAAGATACATAAGCAAATACCTATGACATTAAAGAAAAGATGGATGCAATAATTTAGGCACTATTGCTACAAAAGGGATATAAGACACTGAATTCCAACACCAATTATATTCTTTGAGAAAACTTGCATATATAGTCATGCACATATATAAGACAAAGCTTCACAAATAATTACCCAAGGCATTAACTTGGCATTATCCTGATTCCATCCTGGGTAAGAAGACTCAGACTTTTGAGCTTTCTCTTGTAAAAACCGGATGTATTCAATGACCTGATACATGTTGTAAGCAAAACCATAAATGCCAAAAAAACTTGATCGATGAAGAAAAAAATACAATGTAATTATGCATTATCCGCATGGTATATGCCTCCAAAAGGAATGATGCTTTATCTCTCTTCTGATCGCTATGAGGTATGAGTTCCCTAAGTATCTGAAATCTGCAAGTACAAGAAAATTCAAATACAAAATATCAATCTACAAAAAAGGCAATACTAATCTGCACAGCATAGCAAAATGCGCCATAGAATGTCTTGTCGTAAATGAGACATTAAAGTTAGCAACATCAAATATAGCTATATATGGAAAATTAAATAGGAAGGAAATTTGAGAAATAAAGAATTTTTCTTTGACCACTCAACTGAAAGAAGTTTGCTCAACTCTCCAGATTGATGGAACTTGACCCTCCTAACAGGTCAGGGCTTTCTCCAATTTGAAAAAAAAGACAGATCTCACAACCTATCAAGAACCAACTATATAATTAAGCTACTAATCTAAAGCAACTTACATTGCATAAGAGAATCGATAACATCCAAGTGTGGCCTTTGGACCTTACAAGTTCTTTTGGAAGAAAGCTATTTGTTTCAACTTCCAAAATCTTACTAAAATAAGACTTTAGAACTCTCAGAGTACGAATACTTGTAGCAAAATAACTTCTCGACATGCACTAAACCCATTTTGGGTCTCTTAGACGCAAAATTCACTTGAAAATATACTCTAAAAATGTCCTAAAATGTATACTAGAAATACTAACAAAAAATCAGTCCAGACATTACAAAGGTAGTAAAATACAATGACACCTTATTCTAGTCAAGAAACGACTCATGTTGAGCAGTTCTTATCTTGGTCTTCTAGGATTGCTTGTAAAGTCTCATTCATTTCCAAAAAGGTTTATCATTGTAAAAAGATGTTTGCTCCAATTTAAAAACCGAATAACTGTTCTCTCCCACTTCATCTATGAATTCTTTTTGGTCTGGGAACTTGCATTGTAAGATCTCAAAAAATCAATCTATCACCAATCCAATTCTAATAGGAATAAACCGATGTCATCCAGGGCTTCATCTTATTGATCTTGGCTCCAATGGGGCTAGGGCGTCATGAGGATAGTAAGTTACTAGAATGTTGGACTTGTTCCCTTCTTTCTTTTCTTATGATGTAACAAAATTCTTTAATTTCAATGTTGGGATCCAAACAATAGCACGCGTTGATTTCCTTCTCTTTCTGATTTATCAATTTTCAATACTAAGGACTTGCTTCATTCATCAATTGCAGAATGAAGATTATCTATGTTCCAACTAATTACTCCACTGTGAAGTTTTAATTCATTCCTATTAGTATAGTACGCTATGGACATTTAATCATCAAAACAAACTTCATGGCATCAAACAAACAAGAATTTGCAAAAAGCTTGACGTAATTAGTAATTGAAAGTTCTATAACCCTGGAGAAAGCGGAGGAAAAAAACTTCTCCACGTGGGCGGGTTCTATGCAGCAGATAATTGAACCATATCTTCGTATTGCATGTTTTATTGTAAGAGGACTCTCCATAACTGTCAGGACCATGAGTACCTTGACACTTCTGGTCAGCAGATCATGTCTTCTATTGGAACAATAAAGATAAGACCAGTGCCACTACAACCAATCTCTTAACCTTCTTTCTTTTCCTCATCAGATCTCACCCTGTCACATCTTTCAGTGCTTCCTTCCTTGTCGGTTCCTCACCTGAGGGAGTCTTTCTTCTGGTCAATTGTCCAGATAGCTCCTCCACAGAAAGAAAGGCCCAGTACCATATGGCTCCCTCTCCGTAAACCATTCCATTTCCCAGACATAAACTGATACTTGCAATTCTTATCATGTAACTTCATTCTTAGTAGTCACATAGACAGAAAGAAAGGCCAAATGTAGTCACATACTTGCCATTCTTAGTAGTAACTTCATTTTGTTTGTTTCCAGAAGATCTCAAAGTACATTATGGATTAAGTTTATTATTATCATGCTAAGTCAAAGGAGTAAACAAGTTCACAAAGCAATAGGTCTTATACTACTTTCACTTGAGCAGTATACTAAATAAAACATTGCAATAAGGAGAACCAGGATAGGAAACTACATCGAGTATTGAACAAACAGTTCAATCAAAATTTCTAGAAGAATGGAATTGAGCAGAAACACGAAAAACATAATGCAGAATTGGACATTGTGCAAATGTTATGGTATCATCAACTTGCCTGTCATTGATTTTGTTTCTTCTCCGCTGCTCCATGGCCGAATGCTTTGATTTAGGGGTAGCGGGCAGCTCATCAGTGCCGCTTCCCTTTCCATCCACCCTAGTAGTCAAATCTGCTATCCATGAACAAGGCAAGCATAAGCAGTATAACATGAAATTGCAGAATTTCATCGCTGTACGGACAAGCTAAATTGCTACCACTAAAAACACCCAACAAAATGGGAGTTTTCAAGATGAAATTTCTCCTTCACAATTACTCAAGATGTCATCTTGATCAGACAACCAACGAATAGGTTTCCACATAATGTGCCGGCGCAGTTTAGGCACGCCAAATACGGTGCAGCGGAGAGCAGCTGACCGGGAGAAAACAAATCAGAGAACCGTGATAAAGAAGCGAGGAACCGAAGGGAAAAGGAACCACCTCTGTGGAAGGAGGAACCATCTCTCTTCC
This sequence comes from Musa acuminata AAA Group, assembly GCF_036884655.1. Classification (NCBI taxonomy): domain Eukaryota; kingdom Viridiplantae; phylum Streptophyta; class Magnoliopsida; order Zingiberales; family Musaceae; genus Musa; species Musa acuminata. The sequence continues at coordinate 46,092,184 of NC_088332.1, forward strand.
CGAACTCCTGATCATCGTCGTCATCTTCGTCAAAGCCCCTGCTGGATCTCGACGCAGCGGTCTCCATGGATCGGTCCTTCTCCGGAGCCCAGCGGTTCCTGTATGAAACACGTTAAGCCACTCCCACGGCTCCCAGGAGCCCAGAGGGAGGAAATTAAAGGACAAGAAAAAGAAGATGGACCTGACAACGGAGGCGGTGGAGCGGGCAAGGAGGAAAGAGGTGGCCGGCCACTGCGCTGCGGAGTAAAAAAGAAACACCGAGGAGAGCTCGGAGGGGAAGACCACGCCCTATATAATTAATTCTCTTCCAAAAGACATAATTAGAGTTCCAAAAATCATATATTTTGCATCTCAATCCTTGTACTATAAGATATTTCCAAGAACAACCCTTGTGCTTTAGCCATCCATCCCGGTTATTTTGGCTCCAGCATTCGAAACATTGGAGAAACGACGCATATAAGAAATGATAATATGTGATGAGAACATATAATTAAATTGAGATGCAATTAACCAAAAGATATTGGTGGAGTATTGTTGTTTTGGGTTTCATGTTCGTTGGGATTCTGGTCACCTTTCAGGGGCTGAAGTGAAAAAATAGCTCCATCCACAACGTCTTGCTAACTATCGCCGATATCTAAGTTTCTGACTCGCGTGTGTTATTTTCTGGAGCGGATTTTGCGTGGGCCTTTCGATTTGGTTTTGGATGGCAACTCTGAGGTCCGAAACGATTTCGTTTCGTGATCTTTACGTACGCAACCTATACGGCCTTCGTTATGTACTCCGGTCACCGTTTGGCAACCGATGAATCGGGGCCCATGTCGCACTGTGGTGGTCTCTTTATCTTTCTCGGGTAACCACGCAGATCATGTCGGCCTGGGTAACTTAAAAATTTTCTACATATTTTTGGGTGGTGAGGAGCCTCTGCGTCAGCTCGTGGGCCGCGTGCGTCCTCACGTGTCGATCACATGGATCTCATGTGACACCCACAACCACCAGAGCCCTTGTCATGGAATAAATATGTTCATCAGGATTTTATTGACCTTAAATAAAGCTAATAACTAGTGTAATTAGAAAATAAATAAATTAATTAAAGATAGGTACCTGCAACATCTACATGGCATCCATTTTCCAATTGTTACGCCAACAATCAGCATGTGTTGGTTCCATTGGCTAACCGAGGTGTGTCTAGTTGCCAAGACCACAACCATCCACCGGCCCTTCCCGAGGTTCACATTCTGTTGAATCCTAATAAATGACCAGCCCCACAATTGAGATGACCGACATGAATTGCCAAGATAATTGCAATACAAGTATCAAGCAAGGTAACAGTATGACAATGCTTTGGTTTCTCCTATAAATAAAACAGTACATCATTAATGCATTTACCATTAGTACTGAATTCATTTCACTTGGTAATAAAATGACAAATGGATTCATTTTTGAGACCTCAGCCAACGACTACAACTGATACTCGAAACTGACAGTCTTTCATATCCGGTAAACAGGGGTGATTCCGAGAAGATGGAAACACTTCCTCATGACGACTGCGGTTGCCTCGCATAACAACAACCTGCTTGCTTCCTCCGGGGACCCATTCACCTGCCACGCACCAAAGTACAAACAGTTCAAATAACTTAAGTGTGCTATGCCATAAGAGCAACCACTTAAGTGTGCTATGTCAGAACATACTGTTAAGAAAAAGATTTAAAAACTTTATCATAGAAAAATATGATGCTGAATTTAACAATTTGTTAAGTGGCTATTGGGACCAACCATGGGTTGAATGGGTGAAAAAGAAAAAGAAATTCATCATTTCCTAGCACTGATCCTGATCCGCCAAGTCACTACTAGACAAGTAACTGCTATACTACTCTCAATCAGGGCCATGCAACCCCCTTATAGTACTAGATAAAGAAAGAAGAATTGAATTGGCAGACAACCGTACACTAGCGGCGCTTACTTTCGCCTAGAATCTTTGCGCTGTTCCTTCCCTTGCTTTTGATCTACTGACTGAAGTAGACCTTCTTAAGAATGGTTGTTATGTTACTGTGCTTCTATACTAGTGAAGCTAGATTCAATATTCTTTAGGGAAGGCAAGCAAACCAACTTATTGTGTTCAGAAGTATGATCGAGTGAAACAAAATACACATTCATTCATAATTTCATATAATATACAAGCGAGATCTTGGTTAAGAAAAAATGGATGCAGGCTAGCATACAACAGGAAACAAACCTGACAGCTGGTGTAGAACCTCGTGAACATCTCAGACAAATTGTATAGGTACTCGCACAAAACATTTGGAAGCAGGTTGGAACAAGCCTCCTCGACTATCTGAAATTCATTGAATGACATTTACATTTATCAGAGGTCAAAACAAACAAAATGTATGATGTATATCGATCAATATCAAAACCAAACAACGCAAACCAATATAACTGTTCTCATGAAATTTTACAAGCAAGAGGCATGTGGTGAATGAGGATATATTCATACATTAGTAGCAACAGGAGTATATTGAAGTGGCAACATTAACGGTTGAGTGTTTGGCACTTCTTTCTCCATTTATCATATACCGATACTGTATTGTTGCCATCATATGTCATAATGATAAACCAACCATTATGTACTGATCTAACGGTCAACCAAGTTTTGCCCACTTTGGTGCAGTACCAGACAGTAAAGAAAGTTTTAATTAGCAAGCCCTCAAATTAATTGTCAAGTGTTTGGCACTTTTTTTCACATTTATGACATAGCATTGTGGTACGATCACTATACCACAGGTACTATGGTAAAACCAATGAGTGAAAAACAGGATGTAACGGTCTTTACAGACCAGTATTTATCAATCTGATGGTCATCAGGAACATGAACCAGGCAATTTTTGTCCAATTCGGTGCAATAAACCAATGAGTAAGAAACAGGTTGTATCGGTCTGTACAGACTAGTATTTATCAATCTGATGGCCATCTGGAACGTGAACCAGGCAATTTTTGTCCAATTCAGTCCGATACTGACCTTACTAGCTGATACATTTACTGGACTGGATTTTTCAGACAGTGAGTTAACCACAGAGAGCTGTAACAGACGGTCAGTCCACCCCTTGGTAACTGAGCTTGGGTTCCTTTCTTCCCATTTCTCACCCCAGTCCATACACTATATAGACTGGGGCTGCACAGTCCAGACATTTAAAGGTCTCTATACTTGTCCAAGATTTTAATCCTTGCATAAAAGTACACAACTTTGTCATTTCACTAGCTTTAAAGGTTCCAATAAATTTGTAGAATAGTATTTAAGATCTAATGTCACCACAATATAATGAAGAAAACACTCTATGCACATTTATTTGATGCAACAACTGAAACAAAATATGAAAAACCAAAACTCCCAGCCAAGTAACAAGATAATTATTTGATATACAAACAGACTCTTTCATACCTCTGCAAATTGAATAAGATGAAGTCCCAAGGCACGCTCATCAGGATGACCCAGCACAATGGCTTCCAACTGCACAAAAGAAGATTTATGTGAGAAAGATATTCTGAGTGAACAATAAAAGTGAACAACGGAAGCACTTGCAACCCCAATTTGTTTCTCCCTTCAAAAGTAATTGACTTACATTCTTTAACTCTTCTATCTCTTTACCCGATTTCTTGATAATGGAACATATCCGAGCATGTGCATACAATAGATAAACAGCAGTATTTCCCTGCTCAAACAATAATAGAAAATACAAGATATAAGTAAAATTTGCTTCAAAAAGAGTGGTACATGGTTCGGATCCACTCAGTAAGTTAAGGATTTGGGTATATTTTCTATTAGAAGAGAATTAAATATTACTTGTATGTGCTGTTATTTATTACAGCCACAGTATACAAATGACATCATGTATAATGATAAAGGAGCAAATGTTCCTTCTTCTAATTATAATCCAACCAAATTCCATAAATAGGGGGCTAAGGTAATACATAGTTTATTACTGGCCCATTACTGACCAGATGCATCCTTCTTAGATGAATATCATATCTTGAAATGCTAACTGATAGATTTAGAAAACTAAAGAGGAAAGGAACTTGGTAGAAACTATATCCAAATCTACAAAGACACACCCCTAAATTGATAAGTTTTGAATAAACTAAAGCTTACACTTTTAATACAGTAAACAAATAACACAAAAATGTCCGCAAAAATAACAGGAAAAAAACACTTTAAACCTCCCAGCCTATACTCAAATAAAACCCTAACTAAACCTAGTCGACCATAAGGCATCACTTGGATGTATTTCCAAAATAACCATAGGTATCAAAAATATCAACAGACCTTGTCATTTAGCATCTGATCAAAACTAAATGTGTAATTAGTCAGACGATTGTTCTTCAGATCTGCATATCTGTTCAAAAAAATGAAATAGACAGTTAATAGCATAGTATAATACATCAATGATTCAAACAGGATTAGAAATCTTATACATGAGTTTAAAAAAAACAAACACCTCAGCATTTTAAATGAATTGTTCTCTAAGAAAAGTATGAAAAGTTAATCTATTTCACCTAATAAAGGAAAATATCCATGATGTATCACATTTAATGATAATACTATCTTTTCAAGGGTGCACATAATAACAGTTAAGCATGTACAGGAAGTACTCATTTCAAATTAAACTAAGGTTCAGTGATGAGACTAAGAAAGAGAATCAGAGATCGTAGGGCGACAGCATTACCAATATCATTTTCCTTTTGATATTATGGAGCTTAAGTACCAACTCAAAGTTCTAAATACTTACTTGACAGCACCATATCCAATTGCCTCAGCAGTGCTATCAAGCTCATCATCTTTCCAGTCTTTAATTTTACCTATGTCAACAGTATCCCAATAGATTGCTTGAATTAGAGAACTGAAAATTTTTGACAAAAATAACTGATGATAGGATGCTCAGACAAAATGAGAATATTAAATGTTCACAAATGTAGAATAAATAGGCCAAAAGGAACAACCAGACCATTAGCATACCATTATCCTCAAGACGCTTCTTCAGTTCAGCTTTACTGCGACTTTTAGCTTCATCAAGTAACTCTACCAGTCGAACAACTTCAGAGCTACGTGTTCGAAAGCGCTTTCCATCTGATCCAAGAACTAGACCAAATCCCACATGACTTGTTTTTGGATATGTATTTTTAGCAGGATCTGGAAGCCAACCAACTGTTCTAGCAGCCTGAAATAAAATAATGTGGCACCTATTATGGAAAATCATATATTTAGTAATAATCAATTGGATATCAGATTATCTGCAGCACAGAAAGCCAACAAATTATTCACAGAGTTGACCCACAAAACAAATCCCAACAAGTAAATTATCAACAGAATTGGTGTATGCTAAGATCTATCACACAGAATACATACAGTGAAAAACATATCGAAATGCTGCTGCTGACCAACATCAGTTACATATATAATCCACTCTGCCTTCTCCACATTTAACCGGTACCTTCAAAGTTTATGGTTTATGAGACAAGTAAATAATCAATGATAAGCATTTACAAAATTGAACAACACAACATCATCATCAACAAAAAACAGTAATGCACCGACAAGCAGTTACAAAATGACCTATTAGTGTAATTCTACACCAAAAGAAAGAATTTACCCTTTAAAAGAATAAAAAATATGTATGAGACAGAAAATAGATTATACTGCAACTTCAGGTTATAGTAAAAAGCAACTATAAAAAAAATCTCTGACAGTCCTTAAGAAGTTACAATGGTACACAAATAAGCATTACATAAAAAAATTTTTGATGGTTTTTTATTTCTTTACAATAGCAAACCTTCATGATTATCAATTTCAATAAAGAAAAAAATGTGATGTTTCAAAATTTAATGGTACCCAATTTCAATAATCCCCTGTATCATCTGCTCATTGAGAGAGACAAATAGAAGGGACAGACACCACTTACTCTCCTCTATGTTCCTGGTTGCAGACGTAACAGCCAGCATATATCCCGGGACCCATGTGTTGTCACCAAAATCATTAAAAAAAAGGGTACAAGCTTAAGTGCTTCAAGAAAAAAAAGGCTAGCCAAAAAAGTTGGCACTTGTTGAAAAAGAAATAAATCACAAAGAAATTCAATGTGTAACAAGAGTCCAACATAATCAATGTGTAACAATGCCATAAAACATTTCAGGACCAACAAACCCATTCATAAAAAAAAAGAAGAGATCCAACGGTTAAAATCTAAAAGCCAATATCCAACAAGTATACAAGGAATTTCAGGGGTTGGAAAAGCAGAATTCCATGAAACAAATCAATTAATCAGCTTTTCCCAAAATAAAAAACTGGGAACAGCAAATATGTATGAATTCCAACCGAAGGATGCTAAAAAAAAAAGAAAAAAGTGGAGTACCAAATTCAGTAATTCACAACAAAAAAGTATAGAAATTAGTCCATGTCCTGAAGTGAAAACACCTTGGACACAATTACAATCTAACTTTCATAGAACTCATCATAAGTTCCTAGCAGGAGCATCAGAATTAGATGAATTCTCACCATGACATATGAGATTGTACTGATAAGATCAACTAAAGGTTGAAGGGGCAATCATCTTAACATGCATTTCATATCAGTGATTTAAAAAAGCGCTCGGGTGCTCCCCTAGGCGCTCAGGCGAAGCGAGTCCGAGCGCCTCGCTTCATTTCTAGGCGCCAGGAGCTTCGGGCGAGCGCCTGGGTTAAACCAGGTGACCAAACCAACGTTTGAGGTCTGGTTCGGTCTCCGGTACTTTAGTTGGTTCAATCGAACCAACTAAAGCATCAATATCAGCGTGACTTCCCCAACCCTAACCTTGCTCGCTGTTCACGCTACTACCGCCGCTGCCGTTGCTATCGTCGCCGCTCGTCGCTCTCGCTACCACTGCTACCACTCCCGCTCCCAGTGCTTGCTACTACCGTGGCCACTGTCTCCGCTCGCCGCTTGCCGCTCTCGCTATCACTGCTGCCGCTGCCACTATTGTCGCTCGCAGCTACCGCTCCCACTCTTCTCAATCAACACCCTCGAACTTTCGACTCTTCCCTCACACTCTTCTCCTCTTTCGATAGTATACTGTTAACAGTATACTGTATACTAGTAATAGTATTTGTATTTATTAGATTAATTTAATAATATATTTTTATTAAAAAATTTAAATAATTATATTATATATTTTCATATTTCAACGTCGCACTTTGCTCGGGCGAGCGCCTAGCGCCTCGAGCGTTTTTGGACCTTGGCGCCTAACGCTTTTTAAATCAATGTTTCATATATATATGTATATATATATATATATGTATGTATATATACAAATATATGTATATATAAATAAATATATATATATATATATACACATATATACATATATATATACACATGGTATGTAATTTCGAACAGTATCGCCCGGTACGGGCGGTATGTACCCCTCCAACGACATTCCGGTAAGAGGACCACCCGCTACCGGATGGAAAGTGCTACAGTGCTACACTATAGCACTGCTACATTACTACAGTAAGAGGAAAAAATATTTAAAACCACTCGGTACGCCCTGGTGTACCGAGCGATACACGGTACCATACCATACCGAGCCAACCTCGAAACATTGGTACGGTGTATATATATATATATATATATATATATATATATAGAGAGAGAGAGAGAGAGAGAGAGAGAGAAAGAAGCTAACTCAGTCAAAGTTAACATTAAAGATCTAGAAGCATTTTGGAACATTCTCAAATCTCAAGAGCATTTTGTCAGACAAGATAAACAAAATATTGCATACTAACCAAAGAGCAGCCAGATCAGTGGAGGCATAGTTGTATCCACCATCTCTCTTGATAACAATTAAAGGAATGTTATGTCCTTTTATCTCCACCACACGAGCACCATCACTTTCCTTGATCAGTCCTTCCTTATTGAACTCCTCCAACACATCTGGAATGTAAGGGTTATAAAAGCTCTCGCCCTTCATAGAAAGAAACAGAATTTTCTGATGTTAGCTTATTTTACAAGTATGATACTTTAGATAAAATAAAAAAAAAACATCTTAGAGAAAATAGTAGACAACAGTAGAACCTTTGGTGCCAACAAATGAAACAAGACCAATATAACATAAGAGAAAGAAGTCTCAGTCATAAGTAACTTTTCTGAAATTAAACATCAAAAAAGTAAATGCAATCATATAAATTCAGGATAAGCCAAAGCATTCTTGCACATGCAATAGATCATTCAAAATCATTTAGTTTCATTCAAATTGAATAGTTTCAAGCAGAAAATCTGCCTAACCAGTAAGTTGGGAAATCCAATTCTCCCCAGATATAAGATAGAAGTGAGATTGGCAACAACAATCTCAAGCTTAATGGTGCTAAGGCATAGTTTTGCATGCTGCAGCATATACAAGCACCGTATCAGACCAGCTCAGTGCATATCTTGCCATGGGTTTATTGAAAAAATAATAATAATAATTAGACATCATTTTCATAATTTTGTGCTGCCATTAACCATGAAGTTATTACTACATGCAACTATGCCAAATCAAGCCATGATTAGTAAAATTATTACATTAGATGTCTGCGCAAAAGAAAATTCATAACTCTAATCGAAGCAAAAAAATTTATGGCCGTGATAAAGTTATTATACCTTCTCCTCTAACTGGACCTGAAGGCGCTGATAAACCAGGTCAAACTCCTTCCTACTGATTTCACATATCTTTTTCCAAGCATGCCTATATTTGTCTTCCCCACTCTACAGTACAATAAATTAACAATCGAAAGATTACAACAGAAGGAAATGCACACCTGAAAAAAACTGCAAAGAATGCATCTCCGGCAACCCATTCGTTAGTAGACTAAACATAATGACATACATATTCATCCACATAAATCAACAATAAGGCATACTGTTGTATGAATATTCATCCCCGCAGGTAAAAAATGTGTAATACTCACCTGCAGCCTAACAACTGCTTGTTGTGCCCTTGCCATGAAAGCTGGTTCCTGATCAAACCTAAGCTTTGATGCCTTATAGAATGCCTGTAAGTGCCACAAAATGAAGTTAGATTGCAACAAATAAGAAAATCACTCAGATGATTCTGACTGAAATGGTCAAAGTTTGATCTTTTGCTTATTTTGCATAGCGTAATGCAAGTTGAAATGCACTTATTAGTCAATGCTTGTAGACAGCAATAAACAGATGATTTCATGTGTAAACATTAAAATGTATTTTCTTTTATTTCCGGAACAAAAGGCATATTCTTTGTCTGCTATTTGACGACCAAATAGACAGATGATTCAACTTAAAAGACATCCTATTATGACTTAAACTTGGCAAAGTGTGTCAAATGCAATCTACACAAGAATAAACTTGAACAAGGTAGGTTCGTCAGAAAAACTTGCAGTTGAACCAAAAATAATCTATCAAAAAAATATATTTTTTCCCATTTGGACCAAAAACAAGTTATCATATACACAGCCTAGCATTATGCTAGTTATGAGGTACTTACAAAATCCAGCCCACTCATGATATTTATGTTTAATCTGTAAGGCATGCCTACATGTAGATAAACTGTGTTATTTTCAAATTTCAACCAAAAGAATTAAGTTATAATTTAAGTTGTATGGTTGACCATTCCATATGTGTGCATTTGGCAATTAATAAGTTTTTTAAGCATGGTGTTATAATGCACCTTAACTTTAAAAGCATGAGACCATACAGATAAATCAAAAGTTTATTTATTATATTAAGTACATAAGAAATGATTTAGCATTTAATTAAATTCTAGCCAACCTGAAGATCTCCAATAGCTTGATCCCCAGCATCCTCCCAATCAGGGAATTGATCAAACAAATGTTCGATTAACATGCCAAACTGTAGAACATAAACAATTTCAGTCAAATAATCATAATCAAATATAAAATAAAAAGAAAATTAGTAGGAAAATCAAATCACATAAGCAAGATCAAGCGATGTGCCAAAAACATGCCATCCCTGACAGCACAAAGGTAACGCATCCTTGTCATGCCATACACGCCTAGGCACGATGCAGGATTCGTACCCACACAAGGTTTACACAGACATACACCAGTCCACTGTCTGTGCACCAACACAGAAATCCTTAATTAAAATATTTGTAGGACAACCCACAGTGCACTATTTACATTCTACACTATATTCATGTTCAAAATGACAAACATTGATGAAATTACTATTACACAAAGATGCAATTATGCAACCAAGCACTTTAAAAAAAAAATCTTAGAGAATTATCATGCATTCACCAAATATGTCATGTAAAATAATGTTCTGTACCAATCTAAATACATGTATATGCATATGTGATTATATAAATAAGTATTAAATAAGGCCTATGAGGCCTTCATGTCCATTTGAAGCAGCAAACCATATATCTGGCTGCATACATCTATGTGATTCTCATATACATGCAAAATGTAATTGCAGATGGCATATGAAATTCGCAAAAGCAAGATATGAGATCACATATGCGGTCTATGTTTCCACCTCATTGTTACTATTTCTATTTTCTATGTTATGTTAACATAATCAGACATAAAGAACTAGAGTATTTACTTATAACCAAAATAACATATTAATGAGTATACTCATGTCATAAGTTCTTGATTTGGACTAGCATATATTTATCAATTTACTTCTTGAATATGTTTTTCTTATTTCTACTTCATTATATTTTAAAAAATTAAAAATGAACTGGATTGATGTCACCAAATGCACAAATATAATGACATATGGACAAAGTTGTGGCACATGTGTAGTGTGGTTCCTCAACTGTTCACAGAATAAAGGTGCCTAGGAGGCATGCAGATGGAATTTCAGGTATCGGGTCCATGTGACAGATACACACAGATGCACCTGACATGTCCACATCAGACAGCCACACATGATGGGAAGAAGAGGAGAGGCAGCAGTCCCAGCTATCTTCCAACCATTCCTACAGCCAGAGGAGAAGCTTATTAGAGACCAGAATCCTCACTGTTGCAGAACTTCAAAGGGAAATTCCGTGCCATGGGAAGAAGAGAGAAAGATCGATAGAGAGAGGGAGAGAGAGTCTTTTTTGAAAGTGTATTTGAAGGACATTGAGCAATGCATCTTTGGTGCAGATGAGATGATGAAGGTGACATTCATAGTGAAGATGAGAGAGAGAAAGGGAGATGCATGACAAGTGACTGTATGATCCATCAATGCAGGACTTCAGGAGTAAAGCCCCTCCAACTGTACTTTTGAATACATCAGTGACCAGTTGCTTCCTCATAAAGATCAGATTACTGATCAATTATGATAACAACTAGTTCTCACATGATAACATCTCATCCATCCACCACTATGGGTTCAGATTCATTTATTGCACCGGTTTATATGAAAACTGGTTGCAAAATGTATATGATTTACCATCATATTTCAGATATATTTGGCTACAACATTCATATATAAAATTCTCATAATATATAACAAAATAATTTTTAAATAGCAGTTTTCATATTTTTGCATCTTACTTTCTCAAGATTTTCAATATCAGAATGTGTTCCAGTGCTTCATAAATAGGCACTTTAAAACATCACAACTCCCTCGTTGGAAGCCCAAAAGCAACTTGTTTTTGCATACGATGAACTTGTATACTTTCAAAATAAGATGTTAGTTTACAATAGTAAACTTAGCAAAAGGTAGCATTTAGTTTGCAAATATTGGATACTGTGGAGTTACATTATGAATCTCAACAAAGAAAAAAAGACCCATTTGATCGAGACACCTAGTTTAGCATAGAACATGAGAAGGCAGAGATGGTGCATAAGGTTTTCTAAGAGGAACTCGAACTTAGAAGCTCTAGTCAACTATTTAAATCATAATCTGATGCTGATCCCAGTAACAAATCAAACCAGTACGACAGCAGTTACTAGGCAGTATACTGTCTTACATTGTCCACTAGTAGCAAAAAGAGAAAACAAAATATAATATCAATCAGTGCCAGTAGTCTCCTTGGCTGGACTGGGAAAAACCAGTTTTTACCAAGTGGCAGAACCAGAATTTGATTCCTTGGTTCTAGCATATGTAAAAGATGGAGAAATCAGAGATCATACTTAAAAGAAGAAATTCCAATAAATCTAGATAACCATACAAGTAGATAATAAGTTTAAAATGTTCACCTGTGTACCCCAGTCACCAACATGGTTCCGTCTAAGGACTTCAACATTTGAGAACTCCAGCATGCGAGAAAGAGTATCACCGATTATGGTGGACCTTAAGTGACCAACATGCATTTCTTTTGCAATATTGGGTGATGAAAAGTCCACCACTGCCCTAGTAACTGAAAGTATTGGCGCCCATTCTTCAATACCATTTACCAACATGTTATGAATATGCTGCACAAATAAAAACTATGCCTAATATGGCAGCAGAAAGATATGGAGTCAAAAATACAAAACCATTGGATGTTTCTTTAACCTTAGATATCCATTTGTTTGACAAAGTTATATTGACAAATCCAGGTCCTGCAACAGAGGTAGATTCAATAACTTCAGACTGAGGAAGATTTTTGGCAATCGCCTGAAAAAGAAAATCATAGTTAATCATACTGCCATAGTAACCACAAGAAAAAGTATGGTAAGTAAAAGCAACATAATGGCAGCCATCTGAATTGGCTTTCTGTTAATTGAAACTAGCATATTAAACTTTATTATACATGAGATGATGCTGTCAGAAAATACAAGTTAAAATACCTGGCCAATGGAATTGGGATTTTTGAACTCTGTCGGTTTTCCCTTCAATTGTGACCAGAGGCCCATCGCATTATTACTGCAATAGAAGTGTTATAGTTAACTTCAATGACAAAAGCAAAACCAAAGCAAAGAGTTGACAGATAACAATCACAATCACAAAGCGATAGAAAAGCAAAAAGATGACAAGAAAACAAATGAACTCTTATTATAATAGCTAATGGCTCAAAGGACAACCAATCCTATAAACACTTTGTCATATACAGAACAATAGGAATAAAGAGATAATGAAATGTAGAGTATCTAATTACTAAAACATACAATAAGAACAATACCATTGATAGTCACCAAATTTTGCTTGACAAGCTGCAACCAGGGGCTCAATTTCATATGGAAATAGAGCTTGAAGGGATTCTTTCAATAATCTTGACAGTTGTTGTTTGACACTTCCAATCCGATCTCTATCCTGAGTCAGATATATTCAAATTTAGTTCCACCAAACAATCTATAGAATCCACTTTCTTATAGAAAATATATTTATTCTTATTTAGCAGAATGTCACCATATACCATAAGCAGATCATCCCAACTTGGCCTAGTCACAAATGTCAAACAACCTTCAGAACATGAAAGTGCATACCTCGTGGTCAGAAAAGATCAAACTGACCATGCAATGATTTCACATTTGTTTCTACGATCTCTAAAAAGGCAAACACAAAAAGAAAGACAAATAATTAAAAAAAATGCAATCTACATGTGCCGTTTACTTGGTCCAAGTTAAAAAATAAATATGCATGCACATAATTCAAGCCCTTGACCGTTTTATTTTGTGCCATGAACATATAGAAGTATGTGATGTGATGTGAACCATGGTGTCGCAAGGAAAGCAAGTAAATATCTAGAACAGAAAGGTGATCATTTGAGGCAAACATGCAAAGCTAACCAACAACCAAAACCAGCATCAGCTATATTGAATTCCAATATTCAAGTTCATCTACTACATTGGTTGATACACTATGTCTCCAAACTCGAGTAAGAGCCACATAGTACTTTCCAAGAAAAACTCATAGTAACCTATCCTACAGATCGATGACTCATATTTCACCAAATTAAAAATTTTCAAGTTGTTTGCAGTGAGTTTATGCTAATCAGGCAGTGCATTTTCATCAAACAAACACGTCTGCAGCAAACAACAGTTCTGCACAATCAACGCTTAGATTCCAGCTAGAGAAACACATCACCACAAAGAAAGATAAACATATTCATGGCGAAATCCAGAATCAAATAAAGCCATCTTTCTTTCACCTAAGGACCGGAAGAAATTTATCTAAACGCTAACAACTGGATGGCGCAAATCATTCACTCACAGTTCTTGTTGTGGGCACTTCCGGAGGGGCAGTCGTGGACACGGACGTCCCGTCACTCATGGCTGCGGCGTGCACCCTCGTCCTCGTTGAAACAAGTCTCCTACAGGCTGCTCCAAAATAACCTGCCTAGTTTCACAATCACCACACCATAACAATCCAAGAACACCGAAAATCATCAAAGCATCCAAAAAAAAAAAACAAGAACCAAGAAAAGGAATAAAAAACCAATCAATTTGCCGGAATCCAAGAACCGAGAAGACCAGGCTGAACAACAAAATTCAGAAATTGCAAAAAGGAATAAAGAATCTTGCACTAAAACACAGAAATCACAATCAATGCGAACGGAAATGCATCTAGGAAAGGAACAAAGAACCAATAATTCGCTGGATTCCAAGAACCAAAAACACCAGGCCGACAGAACAATTCATAAATTTAAAGAAGTGGAAGAATCTTGCACCAAAATCGCATCAAAGGCATCAAGCATTTACCCCAAACAAAAATGAAAACAAGACACGAATTCTCCAAGCGTCGAACCCTAAACTTCATTAGCGGCGTGGTACTGGCGAAGATAGATAGATAGATAGATAGAGAGAGAGACAGCGGATGAGGTGAGAACTAACCGGAGAAGGGCGTCGTTGTAATGGGGCGGCGGCGGCGGAGGGAGTCGAAGCGAGCAGAAGCAGAAGCAGGAGGAAAGGCGACTACTACCGCCATCTCTGCTTTTGGTAGCGGATTAAATACGCGTGCGTCACACTGGTATTGTAGGGTTTCTAGGTCCGTGCGAATCACATGGTTAGCCGACTTGGGACGCGTGCGAGCCACCGAAATAAATAAATAAGAAAAATAAGGAAAGAAAATCCATATCGGATCAAAATCCGAGACTCGGATCCGAGAGACATAAGGGAAAAGAAAAGAATATGAAAAGAAACAAAGGATGAAATCTTCAATTTAGATTTACTAGTAGCTTTAATATATTAACCAAATCAACTAAAAGAGAGATGGAGATCTATTTTGCTCACCTCTTTTTAAAATCCATTAACCTACTTTAAAGAATATAAATTGTAAATGTGCAAAATATCAAGTATTAAATCAAACATAGTACTATGTTATGTTCATTTTGGATCATGTTTAAATCTCGATGAGGATGTCAACCTAAGTATAAAATATAATGATATTGAATCATTACTAAACTAGGTCTTATGTGTATCGTATCATTTGATTCTAAATTTTATTTGAAGATCGATAAAAGATATATTATACATCCATCGAAATTTAATAAATATTTTATAAAAAATGTTAAGGTAAAAAATTGACCTATGGTAACTATATGCACAATATTTAGGTAACATTTGTATAGGTTAATTATAGATGATTCTTGTAATTAGCTATCCTTAGCATTTGGGATTCCTATTGTATGAAAGTAAAATATTTAATCATTTTTTTCTTACACCATCGACTTTACTCATAAAAATATCGTAGAATTTATCACTAAATATATGTTGACTCGATCTCACTTTGGTTTATCATTGAGCATGTGCGATATTTCTGTCAACACAATCGACGACGACGTGTGAAGAAATAAGATTAAATATTTTATTTTCATAAATAAAAGAATCTCAATATAATTTTTAAAAATATAAAAATTAAAATATAACTAATTAGTAATTCATAAATAATCCTATTTAAACATTGAAAAAGGTTATGCTATCATCTTTTACTTTGGTCATTCCTACAAGAGATTAAAATTATTTTATAAAAACATTACGGTGCATTACCATTGACTTGGATTATTAAGTATTTTGGATGAGTTGGGTAAGCCTGATTACTCTCTCTTTTGCCTAAATTTCTCACAGAAATGATAGTGTAGTACGTGTCCATAGTCTCTGAAGGGAAGGTTCATACCTACACGACGACGTCATTAATATCCCACAAGAAGAAGAAGTTCATGCTAGTAAAAAAATAGCCAGAAAGGTAGAAGAATGATTGCTACGGATAATCATCCATTTCACAGTCTCAGCTCATGGCCTTGTTACTATTGCGGGTGGTGGTGGCACTAGTGTTAACAAACTCTGAAACTGGAGTTGAGGTGTTAGCATAGTTTGGTCAAACCCCGATGTGTAGGATCATCGGTATAGTTAGTTGTTTGATAGGATCCTTTATCAGGTTGGGCTGAGCTTGAGCCTCATCTCTCGAGTACGGTCTTCTCCCTTAGCGAGTGATCTACTTCTTCGTCATCGGGCTCCTGCACATAGGTTAAGGTCGGGAGGGAGATTTCCTGACTCGACCCCTTCGAAGGTTAAGTCATTATTGGGAAAAGCTTTTTAGGAGAAGAGAATCCCCTTGCCTGATGCCGATCGGGGGGCTTTTATACCTGTCAACGAGGGTCGATCGTACGTGATTTGATGATGGTGGTCAGCTTCTCGCATGACCAGCTTGTACCTCTGTGTGAGCGTCGTTCCGAGCTTTCTAGAACGACTTTGTACCGCACGACATTATCTCGTGCGGCTTCGAACGACGCGAGAAGGGGCGATCGTCCTCCCGAGTTCGAGTTGGCACATCCGATGCGACGCTTCATCCCAGCCTCGAAACTCCACGTCTGATGTGTTTGTTGACTATGGCCACGAGGATGATAGTAGAATATACCCTATCAACTAATAATAATGCTACCTTTTGGAAAAAGAGAGTCGATAGCATCCCAGTAGGCCTTTGGATCTCACAAAATCTTTTGGAAGAAAAGCTACCTGATTCTAACTCCCAAGATCTTACTAAAATAAGATTCTACAACTCCGAGAGAATGAATACTTTGTGTCAAAATAACTTCTCGACATGCACTAAACCCATTTTGGATCTCTTAGATGCAAAATTCACTTGAAAATATACTCTAAAATGTATACTCGAAATACTAGTGAAAAATCAGTCCAGACGTTAAAGAGGTAGTGAAGTAGTACAATGACATCTTATTCTAGTCAATAAAGGACTCATGTTGAGCGGTTCTTATCTTGGTCTTTTAGGATTGCTCCTGAAGTCTTCCATTCATTTCCAAAGAGATTTATCATCGTAAAAAGATGTTTGCTCCAATTTAAAAACAAGAATTTGCAAAAGCTTGACGCAATAAGTAATTGGAAGTTCTATAACCCTCGAGAAAGATGGGGAAAAAAAGGTTCATGTTGAACCATATCCTCAGATTGCATGTTCTCTTTTCGAAGGATTCCAACCACGAACTTTGTCCAGTGATCTTAAGGAGTTCCAAGGTCCAGGCACCCAAAATTTAATCTCTTCTTTAGAGCTTGGTTAAGCAATCAAGGACCAAAGGGTAGTCCATCCATTGTTTTCTAGGTCCGATGGTGTTGTTGTTGTTGGTTTATGTAAAGTTTCATGTTCATGTCTTGGATTTAGTTAGATTTGTTTTAAGTTATACGATACATTTGTGCGTTCATCAGTCATTAACTTTTTAAGTCTTTAAAGGATATGCAAAAGAGAAAATAAGTTAGTAGAAATGTCGGGATCCTAATAATATCAATTATATTTCATAAACTCAGAACGATCGTATGACCAGTGGTCCAAAGAAGTCTGCCATAGTCAAAAGTCTCCTCTAGTACTCATATGATAATTTTATCGAATAAGATAACGAACCAACTTTAGAAACTACCATAAAGGCCCATCCAATCATATGTCACCTAGATAAATCTAGGATGATGTACTAGCTAACACTTTGCATCAGCTAAAAAACATCCAAAATAGCTACTTGAATAATTTATTTTTGGACAATCTTATCTCTACAACTACATATAACTTGTATGTATAAAACTAAAATAATCACAAAAGTCATCCAAAATGAAGTTGTGAAGCATACTATAAATCATCTACATGTTGTGCAAAGTATGAACGAAATTGAGAGATACAGATATATAAAAATATAATATCAAGCATATTATGTACAGACTTATCTGTGACATTCCCCCCAACTTCTTCTTTCGATGTTCTCGTTGAAGCCTTTGCGAATGATATATCTCTTATGTTATATCTTTAAACTTTTGCCCTAACTATAATGCACCTCTTGACTCCTAGTTACTCTTCGTCATTGTTATTGAGTTGTTGATCTTTGATCCATCAATGTTGCTTCAACTCATTAGTGACTCTAACTCTTTTGGGGTTGGTTGAGTTATGCTGATCTTTGTTGATCTTTACAAATCCTTTAAGTGAAGGAAAAAACCTTTTCTGTTATGCACTAGTCTCTTAAATGTCTCACACCACTTAAATTTGATGGATGTTTGTTGGAGCCTTAACGACCATCGCCTTTCAGACTTTGAAGTTTTTGAGATCTTTCCTCTATAAAATTTATCAATCGATTACTCTTGTGCTTAGTCATCATCTCCAAATAAGTTCACATCACTTTCGCTTTCATTGATATTCTATTAAAAAATGAAGTGGAAAATCTACTCTCAATAGAACTGATCATCATTAATGAGGATTTGATAACTATTTTCTTCCATAAAATCTTTTTGAAGGGTCTTTAAACAAGTACAGAGCTCCTTTGCTAGATAATTAAGAGAACTATGATATTTAGTTTTGCTTATTTTCTTAAGAGTTGAGAAGGCTAAGGGTATTTAACCCACCAACCTCCTCGAGAGTTGTACTTTATACGTTAGGTCAATTATCAATCTTCATCTGTTCTTTGCGCACACTTTTGAAGTACTTAAAATATTTACACTTATTGTGTCGAGTTAGTTATCGTGATTTCTTTTTATTATCATCAAACTTTTGGAATGCAAGAAGTTTTGCCTAAAATGAGTAAAATTTCATCCTAATTAGAGTAAGTCTATGTTAGTTTTGGTCATGTCTAGGATTGTACCACCTTCTTCATTATTTTTACCGCATACTTCTTTGAGTATAAAGGGGTTTAGCACTACATATTGCTTGCTCCATTCCTCGTTCAAACACTATTGCACCTATTCGAGATCTATCATTTTTGGTTATTTTGATGAGAAGTCTATCAACACTGGTCTTACAAAGTTTCTTAGCTTCTGTCCTTCTTCCTTGTCTTAGTACTTTGAGTTTACTTATGTATTCTCTACTTTCTCGTCTTTTTTACAACCATATTCTCTTCCTTCATGATAGCAAGGGATTGATATCTCTATGAAAGTCTTACTTATGTGATTCCATGAAGCTTCCATACTTATGATCCTACTATCTATTATTTTACATCTATGTCACTATTTACGATTGATATATATATTTTCGTGACACTATGATACTCTTCCGAATCTATCTTTATTCTGATTGACACTTGATCCATAACACCACTGCACTACGACCCTATTAGCCCTATCACACCTAATCACTTGGGCCTTTTGTGCGATGACACTTGACCTCTTATCTTCGTTAATCAATTGCGTTCCCACCATACCACCACACCTAGCTTGTATTATTTTACCATGCCACTATGCATAGACGGAAACATATCAAGTCGGGGTACTTTGTTAACATGTCATACTAGTATTACTAAGTTAGATTTGTTGAGTTGGGCAACTAGAGTTTTGAGTATTTCAATCATCTTTTACACAGATGACATGTATCGACCAAACTATACTTCCCAATTAATTATTCTTAATGCTTTATCATAGTAAAAGTGACGTGATTAATCCATTGGCATGTTATGTGGCTGACTTGTCAGCATTCTATATTATCATTATTGCCCTCTACTCAACAAGGACCTCCTTACCTTACCGCATGTCCAAACTATTAGTCGACACATAATCGAGCTAAATAAGTGAAAGATGATAATTTTAATCGATCTAACAAATGGATGCAATAGCTCGAAATTATTAGTAAGGGTGAGTAACATATCCCTTTCTACTTATTCAATTGTGATCAAGTTAATATTGGTTATCGGTTGGGCTCATGCAGATTTATTCTTTTTAATAATATTTCTCATGATCTATATATTAAATAAAAGTTTATTTACAAACACAAGAGAGAAAGATGTGAGTTGATTTAAATCATAACATATCATATTCTCATCCATCATAATACTAATAAAATATAAATCATAATAATATATATATATAAAAAAAAGATAATACTAAGAAGGAAAAATGGGATGTTAGCAAAAATAATTAATTTATCTCTAATTAAAATTAAGGTATTACAGTCTCTTTCCTCGGTTTCTCGAAATGATGGTGCTGTGCCTGTCCAACGTCTCCCGAAGGGATGGTTCTCTACCTACGTGCATAGATAGGTCGATGCTCTGTTTAGAGCAACCTACACTTCAATCAATACACCTACACGACGTCATTAATGTCCCACAAGAAAAAGAAGTCAAAGACACTAAAAGTACACATCCAGAAAGGGAGAAGAAGGATTGCTACGTCTAACCATGCATTTCACATTCTCAGCTCATGGTCTGAATGTTGTTACTGCTGCTCTGCAGCTGCCACTAGTAATACTGCTACCAAGGAGTCCTTGGGAGCCTCATGCTCATAGAAGATGGACAAGATGAGTGGAGACCGAGCTGGTCCTTCCTTTCTCACTGTCCTGGCGTTCATGGGATTCTTGTGTGCGTCAGAATGTGCTCGGGCTCCAGCCATGTTCATCTTTGGAGACTCGCTGATCGACAACGGCAACAACGACTACATACCGTCGATCGCGCGAGCAGACTATTATCCCTACGGAATCGACTTCGGGATGCCGACTGGCCGATTCTGCAATGGCCTAATAGTCACAGATTATGCTGGTAACGAATCGACCACCACCCGTTTGTAATAATGTTGGCTGATAGGCGCTCGCTAAGTTTGACTCCTTCCAATTTGCTGCAGCAATACGTTTGGGCTTGCCTTTTCCACCACCGTATCTAAGTCTAGCATCACAGACCACCATGATATTGGGAGGAGTGAACTATGCTTCGGCTGCCGCAGGCATTCTTGATGAGACCGGCCGGCATTACGTAATTCCCTACCCTTTTACTGGCTTCCGATATGTATCCGAATCTCTAGTGTCGAGCACTTTGCACTTTCATCTGTTAACGAGTCATTTTCCCTCATTGAAATTTCATTTCTTGAATAGCCACTGTTCCAAAAAAAATTGTTAGTCGATTTTAAGATTCAGAAGGCAGGTAGAAGAACCTGGAGAAGTGTATCGACTTATTTTGCTGAATTTGTTTGTCTTGTTCTTTCTCTGAACTTTTTTCCTCCAATATAATTTTGTTCGAGGTTTTCCCCTATGTTTTTAAAGCTAGTTTGCTGAAAACAAACAAAATGTACACTGATGAAGATGATCGAATGTTAAGGTTGCCACTATTTTTGACGGATCTCGGACGGCATCAGAGGTTGGAGACTAGTACAAGTTGTAAATCTCATTTTATATATAATAGAGATGAAGATGAACACCTTCTATTTTCTTAAGAAACAAACATGTTGGATATCATTATCTTCGTTTTACTTTTCTACACACTCTAAAGAAGGGGGAAAGGAAACCCCTCCATCGTAAGTTCACATCTTCAATTTTTAACTATGAATTTTCCTGAAAGGAAAAACTATCATCTTGTCTTTTTTTCCTAATAGAATATAATGATGTCTTGTTGTTTGTTGGACAGGGAAGTAGGATTACATTTAATAGGCAGATAGAACTATTTTCCCAGACAGTGAGGCTGCAATTGCCACTCCTAATTCCAGACCCAGTGGCACTAACTCAGTACCTAGCCAGCTCACTGTTTGTGATTAACATTGGCAGCAATGACTACATCAACAACTATCTTCTTCCCGATCTCTACACCTCAAGCAGGACTTACTCTGGAGAGGAATTCGCCAAACTGCTCATCCACAATTTAGCACAGCATTTAACGGTAATTTCAGAACAGTTCCTTTAGCTCACTGTCCAAATTATATGAAATTGCAACCTTTTATTATTCTTCTTCTACGTACTTTCTTGGAAAGGTTAAGATCACTGGCACTGAAGAGCATAAACTATAGCTAGTTGAGTCTCTGGACAAACTAAAGAAATCTTTGACGACATTTGATTAAGTACCTCGAGAAGAAAAGAAGAGTTTACATGGAACATTTAGATTTTGCTTAAAGTCCTATATGGATAGAACATGCTTTAGAGCAGAAAGCTTAGGAAGTCCAACAAAAAGAATTTAGGTCATCTAATGTAAAGATACATTGTTACCTCATTTTAGAGAAAAAAAAAAAGGTTAATTGCCTTTGGTTGTATGGAGCAATAGAACAGAAATGAGACTTTGCTGGCTACTTGAAGCAACTCCATACTATTTTGGGATTTGGATGTTGAGGTCTCAAGCTGGGTAGTAACTCTTGCATCTCTTTTCCATTTTAACCATGTGGAAATTGTGATATCATAAGTTTTGAAATCATGGCAATTTATAGATTGTAGTTTATGGTCGTTTCTTTCTTTGAGCTTTGTCGAATTAAACATCGTGATCCACAAGCAGCGATTTATACATTCTAGTTTGTGATCCATTCTCTCACTGAGCCTTGTCAACTTAAACATGATGATCTACGACCAACCAGGTTTTGGAGAGGAACTCATGAAAATTTACTGACCATGAAAACTATATATCAGGAAGCTACTCCTTTCCAATTCTCAACTTCAGCAAAAGGTTTTGTGCTTAATGGCAGCCAACATTGTGCAATAAAAGTAGATGTGGCAACATTCCAGAGCATGTAATTAAGATTTTGCTAAAACTGTTCCTCTCCTTCCAGAGCATGTACAACATTGGAGCCAGGAAGATGCTGCTGGTCGGTATCGGACCGCTCGGTTGCATACCAAGTCAGCTAGCCATGAACAACATCACAATCAGATGCGTCGAACGAGCCAATGAATTGGTCAAACAATTCAATCAGTATCTCATACCTGCGATGATCAAGCTGAACTCCACCTTGCCAGGCTCGTTCTTTGTGTACCACAACATCTATGACACCTTCTCCGACATGATCCAAAATCCTTCTAAATATGGTTGGTCGTAATAGATGTGAAATAGAAGTCAGCTGTGGCTTAATTTGCCTCGGATCTGATGTTTGGAATTGTTCTCAGGGTTCTCAATCAGTAACCAGGCTTGCTGTGGGAATGGAAGGCATGGAGGGCAACAGAGCTGCCTGCCCTTGCAAAAGCCATGCACCGCCAGAGACCAATACATTTTCTGGGATTCTTTCCACCCAACACAAGCAGCAAATGGCATCATCGCTGACAAGTGCTACAGTGGAACAGCCAGGGACTGCTTTCCTATCAGCGGCTATCAGTTGGCAGAGATGTAGGAAGATTCTCATAGAGATAAGGCAGTAAGTTTGAGAAACTTCTTTTGCTTGGAACTGGTATGAGTGCGATCAAGTAGGAAGATTCTTCTTCTACAAATTAGATAGCTGGTTTGTTGAGTTTCCTCTTAACTTGGCACAGTTTTAGTTAATTAGCTGTTTATTAGTAGAAGGGTATCTGCTGTCTTACTCTGTTGCAAACTGAATGGAAAACTGAGTTCATTAGAAACAACTAATTAAATGCTAGACAAGCGACTAAGCCATGCAGTTCAACGAAAAGACAAAATTATCAAGCTTTTACCAATTGTTTCATCTTGCTTGAATGTCATCTGAGTAGCACTTTTAGGAAAATCATCTGCAATGTTTCTCTTTCTTTGTTGGACTAAACATGTGGATGTCATTCCATCTCCAATAATAGAATTAAACATGTGGAGAGAGGAAACTTTGTTTTGTATTAAGCATGCTCTTGCTTTCTCTGCTTCAGATGTAAGAATTAATTCAGTTTAGAATGTAGCAGAGCCTTGAAACACTGCTGTACAACAAGCAACAATAAACATATGCTATGGGTTACTAAGAATCAACTTTCTACTCTAAAGTGTCTGATCATTGTAAATATGTAGCTGTTAACACCAACTAGCTCAGAGAGATCCGGGATAACTTCAAAGGCTCATCTGCATATGACATTGGCACCCTGAAGCAATGCGAGGACTTTCAATGCAAACCTGAACTAGGATAGCTTGATGGTTTCATAGGTGGAAACTAGATCAAGATTTATCACCAAATTCTCAGTTGTTGAAATGATTGCTGCACAAAGTAGCCATTTGCATGACATTTTGAAGCTCTTCATCACATGAAATAGGCATCTGCAGGAGAAAAGAAAACAACAAAAAACTAAGTATTACAATGATCTAAAATTGGCCCCTATCATAGAAAAGTGAAAAACAAGAAGTGCTATTCAGCATTCAGCTTAAAACATCCAAATTATAGCTACAGTCTCTCATGGATATCGGATTATATGTAGGTCCAACTCTAGGAAACAGATACCTAAAAGATTGTTATTTTAATGATCACCCTTGTAGTTAATCTCATGAGTAGGTTGGTTGTTTACAATGCTAATCACCCTTGTCTCGAAGGTCTGGGAGATGCCCTAATAGACACTTCTATGCACATATCGAAAGTACAGTTTACTGAAATCTGACAATAAATGGAGTTCCAAAATATTCAGCAATGCAAAATGTTTTCCTAGTTATATAATTTTCTGATATTTCATCAGGTTCTGATTGTATACAATTTCTTGAATCCATATTTGTTGTTCAAGCTTATTTAGACTGTGAGATGAGCATCTAACTTGATGAACAGCAGCAATGACTTCATAGATCATCAAACAAATGGAACATCAGGAAGATAAACACATATTATCACTTTCATGTCTCATGGTTGTCGAAATGAATGGACTCCAAAGTTGTCCCTAAATTTCCAATATAACAATATTTGTGAAGGAAACAAAAGGCAGAGTTTTGTGTATACTAAGTTGTGGAACCCGAGTCATACGCCCTTTGTATATGCTCAGTTGAGAATCTATCGTTCTTCTGAAAGAATTTGCAGTGTTCAAGTCACCAAATATCCCGGTTTGCATGAGTCCTTGTTGTGATAGATGTAATTGAGGATCGACCACATGAGGTGAGAAACCAACGGCAGACGAAGAACCACCATGGGACCGAAGAAGCTGTTACAGAAAACACGAGCATCACTTCATCTGTTGAAGAAATGTAAGTTGCCAAACTAGTACTCAGTCAAACTCTAGCTTTGGATTAGCTTTTGTCTGTTGCATACATCTTTAGAAATAAGTGCTTCTATGTTCATGTCTGGCCTTGGATTGACAGTTGCAAGCTTCATTGAGAGAAACTGTTGCATGAAATAATACAAACAGATAAGAACTCATTATATTGTTTTAGACATGCATAACTATGATGATTACAGAAGCATACCTCAACCTGCTGCTGTAGTGATTGAACATAGTTAATGATCTCATCGAGCATGAGGGCTTTTCCTGTTACCTAAAAGCAAGAGTTTGAAACAGTAAGAGAACTCCGACAGAACTCAAAGAGTTTGCAACTGCAGAGCAAATCAAGCCACCTACTTTGCTGCAACCAGGAACAAGTTCTTGAAGAAGCTTCATCCTCTGGCTAATCTTCTCCCTTCTTACCTGGAAAAGCATATCAATTTATGTCTGTGGATCTTGATGGAAAGAAAGGCATCGGACTTCTCAATGGTGTCGAAAGCCTTACTCGTTCTGCAAGACTGTGGCTATTTGTAGCCTGGCCATGCCGTGCCCTCAAATGAATGTAATCTTCAGAGAAATCTTTGCTTTGCTTCCCATTAGGCTTAACAGTTGAGCTTTTCTGCCTGTTATTGGTTTCAGTAGAGATTTGTGGGATTCCATGTGTTTGATCCATTAACGCATCCTGCAGTGTTTAAATGCTAACCAAGGAGAAAGAAACAAGAAACAAGATCAAACTTGATGGAACTTGGATAACATCTACCTCAATGGATCTCCTTTTATTAGCACCAAGATTCTTGGAAGAAGAATTCTCTGCTCCACTGGTCGAACTAGCTCCATGTTCATGGCCACCTCCACTGAACTCAGCTTGGCCACGCTCGACATCAAGCCATCTTCCTTTCTTCCGTTCGGTCATCGAGGCATCTACCAAAGACTATCTCATATTAATCACAATCTTTTGAATCCGGCCATCAGAAACAAGTCTCAGGGAATGAGATGTACCTAAAGGATCTGCTGCCATGCCGCCTGAGCTTGTGGCACCGAAGCACGAAAACCTCGCAGCAGCTCGCTCGATGAAAGCCGAATCAGCTGGGAAATGAGAGAGACTCGGGGGAAGAGTTCCAGGGCCAGTTTGCAGGAAACTTCCTCCTCCGGATGATGATGTGCCCGAAGGATTCCAGCACGGATCAAGCCACGAAGTCCCAAGAACTGACTTGCTAATGGCAGGGATATCACTGGATGAGTTCCTCATTGTAGTGACACCAGGTTGTGGTTCTCCTCTCGACGCTAGCTGGATCAATGAAGCCAAGAACACCAAAAAGTCATGACCAGTAGAATGAACAATGAACAATGGAGACAGGAACCTGTAGACACCAATGGCTTCACACTTGCTGCTGTCAGCGGAGTGGAGATGAACAACGAAGACAGGTTTTCGTCCCGAAACTGAAGGAATCGATCGAGGACAAGCACTCACTGACCTCATATGAAAAATGAACCACGGTTGCATTGGATGGAGAAGGCACTGTAGCAGAGCCAAATCATTCATAGCCAGCACACTGACCACAACAAATCTGCTCGATTCCGAGTAAAGCAAGGCCAACTCAAACAACTGAAACTGGCAAGCAAAGCAGCAGTTGCTCACCCCCAGATTTTGCTTCCTTGTTCACCCTGCTCTCCACCAAAAACCTTCCCGCACTGCAACAGATCGGAGAACTTATTCTTACGGTTAACAAATGGTCAAGAACAAGTCTTTGTAGGCTGATGCTGCCATGTTCCAGACTGTCACAAAAGCAAAGAGACAAGTAGTAGGGGGGGGGGAATCAATGAACAGTAGGAGATAAATTGAGTGGTTAACCACCTCCATTGCTGCTTTTGTCAACAAAAAGAGAAAGAATTAAATAAGATCAACCCTTAGGCTCCATCTCATCTTCCCTTCAACACTCCAGTAAAAATTTCTTTCAACTCTTGTCAACTTTGTTTCCTTATTTGACATGCTACTGCCTCTCAGTCAGCAACCTGACATTGCCAACCATCCCAGTGTTATCATATTAAGATCTTCTCAATGATTTGGATCACAATTATTCCAAGCACATCTGTAAAATGCATGCACATAGATGAACCATTATTTTTCCCTCAGTACACGGTAAGAATGACAACACTACATTCCAACATCCGTCCTTTTGGAATGTGAGTGTAACTACAGAATCTTTAGATGACAGCCTGAACAGCTAACAAGGAGCTCTACAACTGTCATTTGACTGTTCCTACTGCAGCAAAGTTTCTTGAGCTTGGTTGGTTGCCTTCTACTCAAAATCTCTTTATATATATATATATATATATATATATATATATATATTGAATTTTTTGCCTCAATCAATGCCAACCTACCTCTTCAATTCCACTTTAAACCTTCCCAGTTCACCTGGAACTAACTGAAGGATACTGACTCCAACTCCTCCAGTGACACAATCCTTATAAATAAACCTTGGAAATGGAAAATATGCTAAGAAACTGATACTCTTTTGGAAGAGGCAGAGTCAACAAAAACATTAAAATCATACAAGTGTTTGATAAGGGAATAGATCTTTCATTGTGTCATTATTAAGAAAAGGCCACCAAATGGACTCTCTTTGAATGTCTATAAGCTTTATAATGTAGTGTTGGATGCTCCATAGAGTACAAACTACATACTGTATCCAATTGATTGTGTAATGGTCAAAGGTTCCTCCCCAGATCTAAGAGACATACATGCATGGGGAAAATTTTTGCCCTGCTCCTGTTACACATGTCTCTCTACATTAGTAGTAATTGGTTATTGATTACTATTATTATTGTTGTTAATACTATCATTTTGAAGCCACTCTCTATCATATTAGAAAATTTTGGATTGCAAAGTACACAGATAAGATCAAACTCTAGAGAAGAAAAGCAAAAAATCCCCAATTACCATGAAATCTTGCTAAGGAAACTTTATTCTGTATGTATTCTAGCAGCTTAGAGTTGGCCATCCAGCTAGATTTCGCAAGACTTCACTAATGAGCTCGGGGAACATATTCTTTGTGACATCTTTGACTCTTTACCACATGTGAGACTCTATCCTTGTAATCTTTTAAAGTCAGATCATTGATAATATACATAGCCTTTTCCTTCATGTCATCATTGATCAGCATGGAGAATCGAGCTTGATTCGAAGACTTAATCAAGTCTTCTTATACCTTATTAGTCATTAAATAATTAAAATAATGATGATGTTACATTTGAACATGGCTTAGTATTGATTAGGTGGGTTGAGAAAAAAAAAAGATGTTTTCAGGGAACAAAAAACAAACAAAAGAAGGAAAGAGAGCATGAAATCTTAAGACAAACCATCCTTCCTTCCTTCCTTCCTTCCTTCAAGTTCGATTCCTTGGAATTCATCTTAAGACAATGTAATGGCCTGCCTGCTAACATTAAAGAATCAGTACTCAAAGAAAGCACAAAGCTAATGGAGCTCAACTCACAGAGGGAAAAAAAAAAAAGGCAATGGTAGATTCCTTGGATGCCTTACTGTTGGTTAGAGTATGTGAGACTTTGTTATCTCTCCATGGTCATCTCGAATGTGTCTTGCCATTTGTGTGTTCCTACCTGCTGAAAGCTTGGGAAGCTTTGCATGATAAGGTACATTTTTACTGGGGCCAAACCCCAACATGACTTTAAAAAATAGATTAGTGAACACGAGATTAGTTGGCATGGCACTGCTTTTGGGAAAGCCAAAACAAAAGTGCTAACAAGGATAGGAGTGGGGGGTTTCAGAGCTCTTTTCACTTTAATCTTCCATCAAGGACCCCCACAACAGACACAGGAACAGTTCCATACTCACACAATGCACCTACTTTAAAATCATTAATCAGGACAAATTTCATCAGCTCATTTTGTTCCTCAGATTAAAGAAGGTCCTCGATCTTCCTTTCTTATTTGTTTATCAGTGAACATTTTTTTTATCTATGACTCTTAAGGATACCGATCATATGTCTTTTACATGTTAAAAAAAAAAAATCATAACACTAAGATCCATTTGTATAGATGATATGT
Organism: Musa acuminata AAA Group; assembly: GCF_036884655.1. Classification (NCBI taxonomy): domain Eukaryota; kingdom Viridiplantae; phylum Streptophyta; class Magnoliopsida; order Zingiberales; family Musaceae; genus Musa; species Musa acuminata. The sequence goes on from NC_088332.1 coordinate 46,121,429, forward strand.
TTATCGGTGACGTTTTTATCAACCCGATTCAATTTTGAGTTGTATGTGTAGGAATCCGAGATTATAACTTAGATGCTCGCCTAAAGATTGACCTACAAGAAGACCAGAGTCGAATGGGGTGCTCATTCTGATCCCTTCGACGTTCAATTTAGAGCTGAAGTAGACGTGAGGTCATGGGTAAATAGTAACTGACCTCCATAATAGTAGACTAGTAGGTTGAGCGTAAGGGAATATTCTACGGTACTAAATATGACTTAGAGGGCCCCGAGATGCTATGATGATTTTTACGACTTTATATTCCTCTCTCTTAAGAGAGCACTTCAGGCGAGCTTTTAGGTTTAGTGTGTTCTTTGCACTTAGCCCGAATAAAACATTTTAGACATATTTTTCAAGCTTAGCCTATGAGGAGCATCTCGAACATAATTTTTATATTTAACCCGAGAGGGGTGACATGTACATATTTTTGATGCTTAATCTGAGAGGAGCATCTCGGGTTCATTTTTCATACTTAGCTTGAAGGGCCATCTCGAGCATTATTTTCATACTTAGTGTAAGAGGGATATTTTGAAAATATTTTTCATGCTTAACATGAGAGGGGCATCTCTTGGCCAAGCTTCCATTTGTAGAAAAATCTCCGAGGGTCATGTTCAGATGAGGCCTTGAAAGTTGAATCGGTCCCTTAATAGATGAATAGATGAATGACACTTTGGCAAGCAAAGTGGGGCCCTTGAAGGTATAAGATGGACCACCTCATCGAAGGTGGGGTTCCCTATTATGATAGGGAACCTGAGACCGAGCTCAGGTTCCCTATCAAACATTTCATCTCAAAGTATTTTTGCTAGTGGAGGATCTCTCCATCTTAGATGTTGCCCATGACATTACTTGATTGCCTTTCTTGGGGAATGCTATTATGTTGGCATAAACTTGACTCTGAATATGTTTTACTCTTATTTTTTAGTCTATAAGAAGACCAATGAGTACTATCTTGTGTCTCATGAGGGATTTACGATGAAGGGGGCCCCAAGTTCGAACAAGGAGAGAAGCCTAGCTAACATATTAGCTTCGACATTTTTCTTTAAAGGCATTTGGAAAAATCAAACTTAAAGAAATAAAGGATTAGCTTCTATACCTAGGTGAGGTAACTTATTATTGCTTTATCTCATGCCTCAAAGTCCCATCTAACTTGATTCGCTAATAACTGCAAGTTGCTACAGGTCACTAGTCTCAGGACCTCCAACTCCCTCACTAATATGAGTTTGGATAGTAGGGCCTCGTACTCCTCATTATATTTTGAATATGAAGTGGACCGCTTGCTTGGACATATGCATTAAGCCTCTTGAGTGCAAGCTTAGCACCTTCTCCCTCTATGGTCACTAAACCATTGATGAAGAGAGTCCATGTGGGGAAAACAACCTCATTGATCGGGCTTGATAATGTTAGCTTCGATATGAAGTCCGTTAATATTTGGCTTGGCCACTACTTGTATCAAGATAGATCAAGGCAGTTCCTTTAGGGTTTACGATGCCATCGACTGCTAAGGGATGATAGGTGCCAATTGAGCCAGTTGTGGTAGTAAAAACATGATTGACTACATCTCATCCTTGTCAATGTTTGAAGCTATTGAGTAAGGTTCATAAAAACCTCGATCGGCACTAGCATATAGGTCAATGTCACCATAAAAGGAGAGAGATTGAGGTAGTTAAATAGGTACCAATATTGCATTAGAGTCTAGGCAGAGGTACTGGCATCGAGAGTTTGAAAGGTCGACTATTGACCTCCCTTAATGAACATGCTATAGGTTGGTGGTGGTACACCCTCACTTGAGTGCCCATTGAGTAGATTAATTTGACACTCATACGATATGAGACCCTTCTTCTAGCGCTAAAATGATGAAGTGTTTATTGGTGATATGATTTGATCTTGGGCCATGTGTGTAGGAACCTAAGGAGGCAGCTCAAATGCTTGCCTGAATATCAACCTACAAGATGACTAGAGTTGAGTGGGGTGCTCGTTTTGATTCTTCCGATGCTTAAGTTAGGACCAAAGTAGAAGTGGGGTTATGAGTGAATAGTAACTGACATCCGTAACATTAGATTAGTAGATTGGTGGGCTTTTATAGTGAGCCAAGCCTAAGAAAATATTCTATAATATAGATAGGTGACTATCATATCATTTTAGTCTGAAGCTCACTCTCTCTGTTGAGATGATAACCACGTGATAAGCTACGATTGGAGGATGAGTTTTTCCTCCGATAAAAAGATATATAAGATATTTGTACATTTTAATCTCTGGCATTATCGTGTGTGTTCTCAAGTGATTATCCATAATCAAAATCATTCGTTAACCGTACCTCGAAGTTTTTCTAGCCCAGGCATTAAAGGAAGCAAGCAGTATGAAATACTATGTCCAGACTACAAAACGCATGTTTGAAGTTTTAAATGTTCATCCTTGGTATAATAAGTGTATGCTCTTAATGATTGGGCTTGCGCAAAAATATTACGAAAGCTACTAGGTTTGAGTACACTGGCACATCATGAACCCCAGAGTAGAGAGAGAAATCAGGAATTCTCCATAATTTATAGTCATGACCAACTTTAATGCCTCTTTCATAGTATGAGGAACATAAATAAATAGCCAGGAATAACTTATGAAAGATGGAATGAGGATTTGTTTGAAAAATATTGCTTCGCATGAGGGAGGTGATGTTATAGCTCCTAAACACAACATCAGGATGAGATGGGATGGGATAAATTCTGCACCATCTACTAGGGGATCAGGGCCATTCTTTATCTCAACCTTTGCAGAGCAACTTTGTGTGTCATAGTTAGGTCCAGGGGCCATTTTTTCTTGTGCTGCACCAACCCATGAACCTTGATCTTAAAGAACACTAATAAAAGTATCTCCTTTGCAATGTTATCGTGACGATATCTGTGCCCACCAATCCATGTGCAAAAGGGTATTGAACTGCGAGGGAAAGTAAGGACCAGTTTTAGTGGGCAAATCCAAAACAAGAAGATGAAGTTGATGGGATACCATTATTATGTTCTTTTTTGTTTGTGGAGTACAGAACTTGAGCTAAGATGTGGGCAGTTTGTGGGCAAATCCTAACTCAAGGAAGAACCTTTTGTCAAGATGTGGCACATCTCAGGTGAACTTTAACAGTGTGGTCTGATGGCTAGCGGAGATCTAACAATGAGATTATACTGAATGACATTAACATCATGATTTGAAGGGAGATGACCAAACCTAACCAATTCACATACTGCATGCCAACATCCAAAATTCATACAACCTTGTTGAATGTGTACAGAAAACCTTGGACGCTCGAGCAACATAAATGAGCCTTTATGGATGTTGATTACACAAATATTTCCCTTATCGATAGTAGCCACATTTATTCTCTTCTCTTCAAATGATGTTAGCCACATTGGATGAGTCTTAAAGGGATATAGTATTTTAGCATTTAGTATTTCGAATTCCCAACCTTAGCTGTTGTTACCGTCAGCTTTAGCCTCCTCTTGAACTGCTGTAGTTGAACAAGGATATGGAAGACCTCCAAGCTATTCTTGTTCAGGCGTCACATGCTTGAGGTCTTATAGCTTCTATTGAGATCTCAAGATGAAGCTGCTAACAGGAGTCAGTAGCTCAGTGATCCGTTTAATCATAATCCAACCTGAAACACCTTGAACAATTATGTTTATATAATCGATTCTATCAAAATATAGTCATGGATGATCCCCCTACCTAATCCCTGTGGAGAAATGGACATCGTACCTGAGGTCCCAAGCCATGATTGAGATCGCTTGTGGCCGAGCTGGTAACAGGAGCAAGTAAGCTCAATAATCTCACCAAAATCCTCATCAAACCTGGAACACATTGAACAGTTATGTAACGTAACCACTGCTTAATTTCATGTTCTAAGTATCCAGAGTCACAGGAACTACTACCATGTAGAAGAGAAGCAGATCTGCATAGTTTTGCTCAATCGCCAAACAAGCAATAGGAGTCATAAATTACAAGATCATCAGATGTACTGTGCAAAAATAAACAGTATCCCTACAAATGAAAAGTAACATGGCCGGCTATCACAGAAAAGGCTACAAAATTTGTCATATGTTAATCTGGCTTTGTGACGTGCGACGGAGAACCCCATAAACAGTATCCCTACAAATGAAAAGCTCTACTAGCTTGATGCTAGTTAAACCAAGTAGGATTTCATCAGGATCATCTCTGTTCAAAAGATGTTACAAATTTCCTAATTGCATTAATCACAGGGAGAGGGTTCTCCAAATGCACAGCATGCCCACAGTCTGGAACAATGATTGTATCATATAGTTTTTGTTGTTGGTGGGGATCATCTTTAGAACAGTCTCTGATTTCACTGCACATATGTTGAGCAATCTTTCTGAACTTTGCATCCATTTCTCCCACAATGAACAGAAGAGGAGTTTGCAAATGTCTCAAGTCCTCCCACAGTGACCTAGCATGAAACAAGAGATTGTAACTTAAATTTATTATAATTATTGGCCATTAAATTTTGTGCATTAACTAAAGCTAAGCTCTACAACAACAGTGGTGGTTCTTCCTTGGTATCCGGTACCATTTAATCAATGAACCCAGAGAATATCACTTGCAAGCAATAGTTATTTTCTGCCAGGATCATCTATGTAGCAGAAGACTATGAGCAATCTAGTTATATGAAAACAGAGTTTTCATGGTAAGGGATCTTGCAACAATTACATGTCAAGATTCTTAAACTCAGAACACAGCCTTTTTTCGAGAAAACTGTTAACTTTAGCATTTAGGTATATAAGTAGGTATATAGAATTGGCTCAAATTGATACAGAACTCATCCCTGCTAGCATTTGTTTTACATATTAAAAATATTAAAAAGTGCCAAAATTTCCAATCAAGAATTTCTGTATTGCATACCAACCACATATCAATCCCCTTTTGGAATGGTTGGGTATCATATGCATAGAGTGTCGATACGCTTGACCTGATGCTGGACCAACTAGAGAACTATCTTTCTTTTATGTTTTTAGTGGTTCTGACTTCTGAGTGGTTTTGAATGATTTTTGTATCATCTACAATTTGAATCATATTCATACATATTCTTTTAAGATATAATAAAGTACAATGAGCAAAAATATCTCAACAAAAGACGATATCAACAAGATCCGATAACTTAATGAGTTAAGAAAATGTATCAACAATACATCATAACTTGACAAAAATATGTTAGCTCAATGAATCAAAACCAATATATAAATTTTCAAAAGCAATAAAATGTCTCATCAAGTAAATCTAAAACTGGATTGATGGCAAGGAGAACTGGAAGGCCCACTAGCAGCAATGTTGAAGCTTTCAAAAGCAATACAATGATCCGTAAGTAGACCCTAAACCAGATTAATGGAATGAGGATTGGAAGGCCCAGTGCACCAAATTCGAAGTTACAAATTTGTAGCTTTTGAAACTTTGTTTTATGTGATTATATGTTATAAACCTTGCATTTTTCGGCAAGATGAGCTCAGTTAGGTCCTAGGAGTGGATGTCTATTGGATGGTGTACATGATGAAGCAATTCCCACTTGAAAAATAAGCCAATTTTGGAACTGGCTGGCTGAAACTAGGTATGAACTTAATTAGCAATGTGCTAGAACCCTAAACTGCACTAAATCTATACTAGATTTGAAATTAACCTGTACCAATCAACATACCACTGCCCACTTTAGTTTGGGGAATGCCACCACTGATACTGGGCAGTCCATGTTCTAATACTTTACTAGCACAAACCACCCATAGTGAGTGGTATCAACTGAGAAAACAATCTATATTTCAAATAATCTTTGAAAAAAAAAACATTGTTAGGCTTGAGGATATTGATCAAAAGGACACAAACAAAAGACTATTAAGATGACAATAAACCAAATGTAAACATCTCCTTATCTTTCCTTCATAGGGAAAAGTAATTTCTATGCATGAAGGATAACATATTTTGTATAAAGACAAAAACAAAGAACCCTTAGTGCTTCATAGTTTAAGGCGACGACTATCATACCACCTGATATGGTATGAAATGGGCAGTACATATCGATTCAGGCATGGATTGGTACATGGACCGATCATGTTTCGGGCGATACGGCCCAATTCAAGGAAAAATAGAAAAGAAACCTAACACAGTTGTGAGGCTCGTCCAACTCGATATTTAAAAAGAAAAAGAAAACATAAAATAGCAATTAGGGCTCGTGAATGAGAGCCCTCTTCTCGTGAAGTCACTACTGTTGCCATTGTCATTCGAGGTCGTTGCCGCTACCTTTCACCAGCATCTTTCCATCATACAATACACTCCCATCTCTTTACCTCCTCTTCTTCCTTCCTCCTCCTTTACTGCTTCCTCTTCTTCCTTTTCTTTCTCCCTCGTCTTCCTCTACCGCCTCCCTTTCTTCCTTTTCCTCCTCTTCCTACATCGCCTATTCTTCTTCCTCTCTTCCTTTTTCTTCGTCCTCCTCTATTGTGCCTTCCTCTTCTCCTTCCCTTCTTCTTCATCTTTGGAACCACAGTATGTACCAGTGTACCATGTGTTGGTACATTGGTACTGAGCTGGATGTACCAGCATGGCCAGTGACCGATGTGGATCTGGTACACTATATGACAGTCCTTGGTTTGTGGTGTAATATTAATAGTCATACTTGCTAGAAAATTAGCTAGGGAAATGATACACTTACAGTTGCTTTCCAATGCTTAAGCTAGAGAGAATTTCTGCAAGCCCTTGTATGTCATTATGCCTGTCGCGAGTGCTCCTAATATAGCTGAAGTGAGGATGATCTCTTAAGCTGAAAAAGAGGCATGTACTTGTTAAATAATCATCTAAATAAATCTTAATATGATTTTACAGATGCAATACAAATGAAATATGTACTGACAAGTTAGGCTATAAATGCAGAAATAAGGGATCTTATTTAAATAACTGTTTCACACTTCAATATGACCTTTTAAAGCCTACAAAAAATTGTTTTGTTTGGACATGCAACTAATATAAGACCACTTTAGAGAATTGTCCAATGACCAGAAAACTTTCCAAGTCCATTTACACCTAAAGTAGGACTGACATCACCTGCTTGCAACATGATCTTGGAAACAGGAAAGGATAAGATGGCGTCTTAGGAATCATGGATTCCAACCATAGTTTGTGAGGTTCATCTCATGTCGCATGTACCATTCTGGGGTACAGAAATCATGTACTCTTGGTATTAGTGACATTACTGTGTGTGGATGTTGTTTCTACACATATTCATCAATATGCATATCTATCTATCCTCTTCTATAACAAATAGTAATTAAAAAAAAAGAATGGGTAACAATATTGTGACAACTTAATTAATTTCGCAATGCATTTAAATCTCATATTCCATATAGTGAAAGGCTCTAGTGCTAGCTATTTTCTGGCACATGAGTTAGTAAATCTCAGTGTCTTCAGAGGTGTTCGGGCATATCGACCCAGTTTCAGCAGTTTTCAGCCTGCTGCAGGATCGGTAGGATGTTTTCTATTGGACAAGATTGTATAGTTGTCTAAAAACACTGAGCTGAAAACAGCTCATTTTGTTGCGAGATGTCACTACAGTAACAAGTGGACTTTACTGGCTTTTTCCAATTCAAAATCAAGTGCTGCAAATTAATTTTGGGTTGTAGCAACAAGATCCCTTATTTAGTACTAATTTTCTAAATTAACAACTTAAAATGTCGATAAGTTGTCCACTTATAACCACATTAGTATTGGTGGTTAGAATCAAGGATTGAAATTTTGTACCATACTGAAATTTCGAGATATGCTCGGTACGGTATGGTACTGTATACCGAGCGGTATATTTCGATATACCGCTCTTCACCCCACGCGAGGCGACGTCATAGAAAAAAAAAAAAGAAAGAAATTTCGCTGAGGCATCGCCTCTCTTCGCCCCGCAGTGCCAATACTCTTCTCCCCGCGCGCGGATGAGAAGTCGCCGCAGACGAGGACAGCAGCACCGATCTCAGGTTCTCCTTTTTTGTTTTTTCTTATTTCTTTCTTTCCCTTCTGCCTCTTCTTTCACTTTCTCCCTCTTTCTTCTCCCTCGGTCACCGTCGACGATAACGACCTCAATCGATGCTACTGCTCGGTAGCGAGCGGTCCATGTACCGGTCTGCTGATGGACCGGTACATACCGCCCGTACCGGACGGTATCATTTGATATTGCAAACCTTGGTTAGAATAAAAAAAATTAAATGTCAATATATCTACATTCATGAGAAAGACAAATATGTGATTAAGCAATTCATTTGGAGTAACTGTGTCACTTAATTACTTAATTGGGGATAATAACCTGCCAGAAGATTTAAGAATACTCAGAAAAGCAGTCACCTTTTCCATAGGCTGCCTGAGTACCATGTCTCCAGAAAGCTGTGCAAACCATGTTCCACTAAAAAACGAGCCCTTGATTCATCTTGGGCACCACGGATTTTTCTAACTGTTTTGTCCCTTAATCCTGGGCTTCCCGAAACTATGACAGCTCCCATGACCTTGATGAATCAGAGTCATATTAGTTTTTAAACTTCATCATGGAAAAGGAATACTAAATGTTTCCCTCAGAATACCTTTTCTTTGAATTTGAGTGCCATGTGTAGTGCAATCCTTGCACCCATTGAATAGCCGACAAGAATGACCCCTCCCGTAGTGACACTAGAGATCAACTTCAGCAACATATCCGCAACAGATTCGACTGATAAATCAATTCCTTGTTTTGATCTCTTATCCATACTAAATTGCACCTGTGATTCCCCATGGCCAGGAAGGTCAATGGAAATGCAATGTGCAGTCGCTGATACACCCTTCATGATTGGGATCCAGTCTTGGCTTGTGCCCAAGAAGCCATGAAGATAGACAATTGTTATATTCTGCATCAACTGAAATACCATTTAGCTCAAAGTTTTGAGGAAATATATCATGTTAAGATCTTGAACTATTATTTCTATACTGATTTATCACATGCTGGTAGTTGAAAAAACAGAAAGATAGCTATTGGTAACAGTATCATGGTTTGTCATGTGACTGAAGGAGAGAATGAGGACTGACATGTATATACAGATTTGAGACTAACATCTCAACATGCATATTAATCAAATGGCGATTCTTGATACTGCATAATGATTCATGGTCTAAAATTTCATAACTGAAAGACTTGGTTTCCACTAAACTATAAATCCAACCTTGCTGCAATAGTGTAAGAGGTGGTGAGGAGTGGAACTAACATTGCCGGTCAACGAATATAGAAACTGGATAGTGAACATAGTTTATATGTGCAAGCCTGGAAGCAAGGGGCTTAATAATTGACTTCCAATAGCAGTACCATATAAAACATTCTTGCCAAAATACTTGGTATAGTTGCCTTTTAGCTTATCATATGCATAAAAGAATATCAAATTTCAGCATATTCATCAAAGTATTTGCTAAAGCAAATAATATTCCTTCCTATGGAGGAGTTTGTAAACACAGATTATTCTGATGTTCTAATGAATCTTTACATTTTGATCCATATCTATATTACAATACTGAGATGGTTCTAGTGGCAAAATGAATATATGATTGTTTTAATAGATAAGAATCTAGATGGAGAAATGGCAGCAATTGTTGATCATGCAAGAAGGAGAATACCCTACATATGTTGGTTCTACTGCTGGTCCTTTTGTCAAGAAAATATGAAGCACTATCTCATCTAAATGTACTGGTAGAGATAACCGTGTTTCTTGTCCAAACACAAGCCAATTGACGAGACCAGCATGATGTCATCACAGACACAAAGCTTTGCTAAGGATGTACGAGCATTTGACATGGGCTGTCCAACCTGTTTTGGACAGCACAGCCCACATGCTGCAGCATATATAGTATTGGCCCGGTGCTGGCATAAGGAGCACTTGTAGCAAGCCAGTCCTTGTACCGGATTGGGTTCAATAAACATTTTATATCATCTTTTATCCTCTTTTGATGGCTATGGTGTGGTTAGACTTAAGAGTATGGTTTCAATGATGAAAACACCTAATATGTGGCAAGAAATTCTAGAGAAAAATTTCTTACATCTATATTTTCACCAGCCTCTTGCAACTTGAATGAACAGCTAAAATAATCTCCATCAACTTTTATGTGATAAGATCTAACTGGTTCGCTAGAGTAGTTCCTCTGGATACTCCCTTTGTTGATTTGGACACACTGAATGAAATTCCGAGCATCTTCTACAGAGGCTACCATTCTGTCACTGTATGGTCGTATGCAGATATCTATACCTCTGGAAGTTACATCTTCCTTTAACCAACAATATGTTCCAAGGCCATGGGCTATGGCTGCATCTGGTGTTCTTCCTTTTATTCTGCAAATTTCAGCATTCTGTTCTTCAAGATAGCATGCATATTGTATGTATGTCGATAAGCTTATACTACTTTCAAAAGCACTACTGACAACGGCCATCTTCTCATGCAACTGAGCCCATTTTGCAATGAGTGATGCCCTTTCAAATCCTCCAACAACACTTGGTTTGATGACCTGAGAAATTAAAATGAAATTCAGGTAATGTACCTAATGAAACAAGAATTATTTTTTCCCTTTTAAGTTCTGATAGTTTCACTCACTATAGCAACAATTCCTGGATGAACAAACTTTTTTAGTTCATGGAGGAAATCTCCACTAAGATTGTCGATTGTCTCATCTAATGCCACTGGCAAGCCACTTTTGTCACAAAATTTGACAATATCAACTTCTTGACAAACAGGTTCCTGAAACAATAAAAATAACAAAGATGCTTGATCTGACGAGAAGAGAAAAAAGAAGATATACCCAGAACAGGAAGAGAAACAAAAATTTCTATCCAGTTGCCAATAAAGACCTCATTAACATTACTAAAACAATAGTTATGTTAGTTGCTATCTGTCCACCATGAATACATAGATCCAATGCTTATCAAATATACTTGAACCATCTTATTGATCGAGTGTCATTTTGTCATGTTATATTTGAGATCTGCATATAAAAAGAATATGGAAAAGATAAATTAACTTCAGTTGGTGATATAAAAAAGGACAATATAGGCCATGCTTGCCCTTTTTTTCTTTCCGTTGTGTTTGTGGTAAAAGGTCATGTCAGCCATCAGAACCAATAAATGTCCTATATAATGCTTTACTTCTTATCCTTCTAGTAATTTCAACCTGGCACAGCTGCTGAGAGCTGACACATGGCTCATGTCCTTGCAAACCATAACGTTGTACCCATTATGCTACACATAACAATGGTAAAACATGCAGAATGAATATTCAACATGATGCTTGGCAAGAATCCTTCATGCACACATCAAGAATGAGAATGACTTCTTTGTTCTCAGTTTTTTTGTGCAGTGGGGGACCGAGTGATGAAATATCACTTCTCAATAGCATATATAGCACAGTTGGATCTGTCATAGGCTCCTAGCAACCATGAATTTTATTGTTGCATGTATCAGCCAGCATGGAATGGTGTACGGCAAAATACCAGTATCAAAAAAATGCGCCGGCTTGATCTGCATGGTTGGTATCACCATAGCGGCATATTAGTGCCACTATGAAACATAAGTTAGAACTGGCATGACCAAATTCTGTCATCATAAACTGAGGGCCAATAATGTTAACAGCCATAAGGAGACAATATCTTCTCAAAATACAACTACAATCAAGGGATACCAAAAACACAGCTTTACTAAGTATTTAAGAGAATTTGCTCCTCTCATATGAGTTAACATTTTGATCACTTGTATGTTAAAGACAGCATATATTGCACATACTGTGTTGGTTCTTGCCATTAGACACATAACAAGACAACAAGGTTCCTTGTTGCACCATGGCCTGTGCTGAGGGTCAGGTATGTCATATCCAATTAATGCATATCTCGTCCCATGAAACTGAAATACTAGGCACCATATATACAAATTCCACAAAGGAAATCAATTTATCTTATTAATAGTTTTAACTATATTTCTAAAAGATTGGAATGCCACAATGTTATACCTCAATGTACTGTAAGTCGAGACATTTTACGCAAGATCCAAATTGCATTGCCTCTTCGTATGTCCACCTCCGATTCGCATCAACACGGATTTTCACTTCATATCCAACCTTTTGTCTGATAACTTGAATGACTTCTGCATCTTCAACAGGATTTTCTCTTCGTGCTACCTGTAGCAAGTACAATGTAGTTCATAATTAATACACATCCAGCTAGAATAGAATGAAGTTAACAAATTTATTAATCATCAAAAACAGGAACATCAATAACAATGAAATAAAAGCTTGGATTCTGGTAATATGGTATATGGCTGTACTGGGCAGTATGTGTTGGTTTGACTAGGGACCAAGTAGGCTATGCAGTTTCCAGCAGTATGCAGCAAACGGGGTCACAGAAATTGTACACAGCAAACTGCGACAAACAATTTAAGACTGGCTGCAACCTAAACAGGTTGATATCCAACTGGCTCCAACCAAATCGGGTGAAACCCAACTGGTTTCACTCTGGTGGAAAACTGTGATGTATTAACCGTTTCTTCCCTGGGAAACCTACCTCTTCTTCCTGCTGACCCTCTCTTCCTTTCTCTTCCACCACCTTTTGATGCTGCCATCACCACAAGATTTGGCTGGCCACATGTGCCCCCTCTCTCTCTGGCAAACTCACCTGGATATAGCTGATGAGGGCTAGCCTCAAAGGCTCCGAATGCTAGATTAATAACTATTTTCTTTTGTTATTTTTCCAACCTATACCAACCACAACCAGAGTGGCATCTTGGTCATACTGCTGACTATTGTAAAGTCTGATGCCAAAATTTAAATGCTTAACTTAAAGAACCATAAAGTATTGTGTATTTAGAGCAACTGGAAACTAAATGCTATGCAAAATAATTTACTGTTTGATGAACATGATTAGTATTAGCAGGAATTTGTCACACAAACTTGGATATCATAGACATTTATTTGGAGTCAATGGCACCTTCAGTTTTATTGTACTGAAACCCTCATCAACCAGCTGAGACACAACATCGGCTATCTCTTTAGGAGTACCGCTGTGATCAACAAGTGCACATATTTGTATCTGTTTTGAACCATTAACACCTGCAACCAGCTGAGTTTCTCTTGAAGAGCTCATGTAACCAGAGATCACATCCAAAAATCCAGAGCCCTGTCTTGCTGCTATGGCATTAAGTATTGCCATCTCTATTCCACACCTAACACTTGGAAAAAGAGATGAAGGCTGAAAAACAAAAAGGGAAGCCTATAAGCTATTAGAATGAATGCATCTGCAACAGAGTACAAGTTTTCAAATGAACACTGACCGGAATTCCTAAGGCTTTCCAGATCCACTGAGAGAATGAGCCTTTGAGCAATGGAACAAAACTTATTCCAGATCCTTCTAACTTATGAGCCATGAACTTTAGCTGCTCTTCAACATCTAAAAGATCCTCTGCATGGATCTCAATTGGGGCAACCTGTTGAAATGTCGACCATTACTTTTTAATCACGTATGTGCTATATCTAAGAAGAATCTTCTGACAAAAACATTTTTGTTTTGTTTGAAATGTGAAGAGATGCAAACAATAGTGTATGGTGCAAGTGCAGCTAGTGGCTGCACTAACCATTGTCAAACTGTTTAATAAGAGTTTTCTAGCATGAATCAACAATTTTCAATAGTTGTATTCATAAACATACAGTTCTATAAAACATAATACATTTCTTTTATAAAATTGCATGGTCTTCAATGAGGTTAATCTCAAGCTCTATATAATTTACGGTGGAGATAGATAAGATTCTAAGATGAAAGTAATTGTTAAGCTTGGTTCAACTACCTGCACAAACTGATCCAAGAGTTCTATATTAATGCTTATATGAAGCTATAGAACAACTCCAATGAGAAAAAAAGAGCAGAGCGGTGCACAAGGCCTTTCCTAATACATGGTTTAGGAAGGGTCAATGTACCAAACGGTACCCTTGTAAGCAATGACATTGTTTTCATGACTTAAACCCTGGTCACCTACATTGCGAATGAGCAACCTTAACATGATACCAAAGCTCACCAACAAACAACTCAAAAGAAGTAACCTTAAATTAATTATTACAATAGAAAAAGAAGAATCCATACTGAAAATTTTATGTGATTTGTCCTTTATTCCTGGAGCTTGCAGCTCCAAATTATGGCAATTGTGTAATAGTGTGGCTTCACTTTTACATCATTGTGCATCATATTTTCAGCTTTAAATAACATTAGAAAGAGGGTATATAAGTAACTATATTGAAAATCAGAGAGGCATAAGGCAGAATCTATATGCTTATTCATTGGAGGGTTTCTAGCATCCAATAACTGTAATCAACAACTGTTTTTATCATGCATTTTTCTACTTCCAATAAATAAGAATAGGTAAAGATAAAAAAAACTTGAATCATGACAAACCTCACCCAATCCTACAGTAGCATTGTCCAAATATATTCTCAGAACAAAACCTTCACGGAAGAAATTCTTTATATCATTTTTCACTTGGCTTGAAGTGAGCCGGGTAAAAAGTTGGACTCTGGGTCAAAAGAAGAATATTGAAATAGTCAGTGGCCACAAAATTCATGTCTGATATTTATATCAGGTTAACAGTGGGCAAACCATAACAGGTGATGGATGAGAAACTTGCCTATACAATGAGTACTCCACCTTATCGATCTTGCTGAGAAATAGGCCATTGTTTAAGCTTCCAGAAAGCGGGAGTCCCAACAGAAAATTCAGTGTTTGGTTGGCAGCTTGACAAGCAAATTTACTCATTATGCTGTAGGAAAGAAAAAAAACAATTCAGTGCTTTAAGATTTAAAATAACTAATTTCTGAATCAAATGCAATGACCTTGTAAGAACAAAACCTATGAAAATAAGTGTTTCCCTCAATGCTGCTCTCAACTTCAATTACACAATCAGTCTGTTGCTGCCGACATTTGCATAAAGCATTATGAAGCTCGGTCTTTGTCCGCACGAGCAAATGTTTCACACTACAAAATTCCATAAAGAAATAAGCCAAAAGTGCAAGTCTTAAGAATAAATTGTCCTGAAAATCAATGACATTTTCCAAAAACCTATCAGACAGTTAATTTCTTATCTACAAAATCTCATAGGTAGGAATAATGAGAGGTACATTGGAAAATTTTAGGGAGGCTAATTTCTTATTATAGCTGCACATCATGACAATGAGAGGCTAATTTCAACTCACCTAATACTTGTCAACAGATATAGCATTCTTCTTATTCAATAAGCATAAGGATCTCTCACCAAATTATTCATCAAGGATGCATCCCTTAATCATCTTGCAAACTAAAGAATGAAATTTATCCTTGAAACAGTAATCATGTCCTCCCTTCTGCTGATGTCTTAAAAGAATTCTGGCTCATTTGGAAGGAAAAATTCTACCTTATGCATGTCGGTAGATTAAATGAATTTACTCCACAATCAGATGTCACTCTAATTTAAAAGATAGTGTATCAAGAATATGCTTCTACAGTTGTTGAACCAAATGAATTATTTGTACAATGAAAATCACCGCTTTACAGCATCTATAAAATCAAGTCAGGTAGTAAGATAACAATCCACATGCCAGCTAAAATTTAAAGAGATTGAAAAGGCCCTAATCAACACACTACTTATGAAGTACATTAATACTAACATAATTACTTGAACCATTAAGCTGTTGTTGAATCAGGTTATCAAAAACTTCTGCTTCTATTATAAATCATGTTCTAAATCTATTGCAAAGCACAATCCTGCTGTATTTATGTATAAAGCAAGCTAGAAGATTTGACGGATGTTGAGCCATCAGCTTGTTGCAACTCTCCCAAAGACTCACATTTACATATGAAGAAGGGTTAAAAAGATATACAATGAATGAAGCTTTTGCTTAAAATTTGCAGGACCTTACAAGAATTCCAACTATTTGTCCAAATTCCCACTATTTTGAATATCTCTTATGTTTTCCCTCATCTAAATCTAATACTCAGATCTCCTCAATAGAACTTCTGAATTTTAATAACACAACTGGGCTCTCATCATATTATTCCTCCTTTTGAAATGCTATTCAAGTTGAACATTCAAATTATCTGCAAATAACATGAGCAAAGACTCTGTACATGAGCAAACAACGAAAAGCATGGTGACAGAAATAGATGACTAGAAGTTGCACAGAAGCTAAAAGAGGATTATATAATTGAAGAGATAAATTATCTTCACCAAATATACTAACTTCCCCAAAAAAGAGAAAATAACTGTCACATTGGTATGAAGATCTAAGAAGCTCCAACTCCTAAAAGGAATGCAATAATAAAACATGGGCAAAAAAGGTAACAAGGTAACTTAATCTTCTAAGACACCAGAATAGATCTCTGAGAATATAAACAAAAAAAGAAACCAGTAATGGAAGAGGAGAACATCTGGCTAGACATTCTTGTCGATATCAACTTGAGGCAAAAGGATGATTTTCTAGGTTCTCTAACATAGTAAGAGAAGTAAAATGATCCAAACTGGTGATCAAGAGGCAGAAACTTTCAGATGTGAATTGCCTCATAATAAAGTAAAACAAATAGTCACTAGTCACCAAGGAATTCCATTTAACACAAATAGAGAAGATAGGGCTACTGCTTAAAAGAGTTTACAAAATTGTCATGGAACATAGGTATTGCTGTGTAAGAATTTAAATATTTCAAATATAATTGATATAATGAGCTGGTAGCAGATTGTAACAATGCTTCTAGGAAAAACTCTTAAAGATCTGATATGCAACTGCTAGCCTCTAACAATATTATATAGAGTCAAAAATATGATTTGTAATTTTGTCCACCATCAAACTTATAAAAAAATTCTTCAGGTTGACATGTTGCAGCCAATCCACTATTCGCAGCAATTAAGTAAACTTTAGGGTTTGATATACCAAAGCCTGAAACTTTGACTAACATAGCATACTCACACAAACTAGTATAAGCCTACACAAATGGTACTTTTGAGTTTTGACATGTGTGGTATTTGGTAATGTATATTTCAAACATAATTTCCTTTATCTAGGGTGATCATTGGGTTTGAATTAGGTCAAGGTGGGTCCATATCCAAACCAATTTTTATGAATCCAAAACAGGGATCCGTACCTTAAATTTTAGACCGAATTCACGTCTGTTATCAGACAAAATTCTCAGATAAAGATCCAGGACCCATACCCAATCCAATAGATCTATTGAATTTAAAACAAGAATCCATGCCCAACACTTTATGGTTGGGTTTTGGTTATCAGGCTCCATCAACACCCTATAAGTGATAGCCAGTGTGAAAAGTCTCATGCCATAACTACATTGACACTCACTTTGCTTCTTCAATGCTATAGGTCCTAAAGTGAGGTTGAAACATGTGACTTGCATTTAACATGTATAAAAAAGAATCACCTATATTTACATCCAGAATTACTTAATCAGTTGTTCCTAAACTTTGCCAACTGTATTTACCACAAAAAATAGAACCCAATCACCACAAAATTTCAATTAAAAATCCAGACAAATTTAATGATATAATAAGAGGAGAGAGCCATCACTAAACTTTAAGGAAGAATGTGTTACTTTTACCTATGAGCAGTGCAAAGTCTATCGATTGAGACATCATGGACCGTGTAGAAGTACTTATCCAGCACATCAGGTTGTGCTCTTTTTGCAATTGGTAAAAGACTAAAAATTCCACCACCATGATTGTTTATTACAATTACAGTTATAGGTTTCCTCGTCACCCTTCAAGAACAAAGGACAATGTTAAGAAATGTTGAAAGTTACCAATGGTGAACAAGCATAAACCCAGATAAGTGAAAAAACAACAGAAACTGTATCCTAACAATTTATCAAAAAGTGTACGTGGCCTTTAAGCTCGTGCATGTTGGAAATATGTGCTGTACCAAACAAAAAACACCTCATTTTAAAACAATGATAAAGACAGATGTCTTAATTCTACAAAGAAAGAGGAACAGATTTATCAACAATCAGACCTTAAATTTGTGAAAAAATATTTAATTTTTCCAAAAAAAATGGATCCCTGTTATTCTAATCATATTTTTTTCTAGCTTTTAATATTTCGTGTAAACCATGCACATAGCAAAAGGGCAATCTTTCCACAAAGTAGAGAACTATTCCAGACCAAATAATTTTCATATTCAACCACAGCTATTCTCAATTTCTCATTCCAGTTTTCAAACTTCCTTGGTCTCTGAAAAATAAATTTTTTTTTGGTAAATTCATGTTGTTCATTATTCATTTAACTTTGTCAGTAATTATTCATTTAAGTTACTGTATCCATGACACAAGAACCTTACATGAAAATGCCATGATTTATTTTTATCATTGTCTGAATAATCAATTTTTATTCAATATCTTCTAGTTAGCAATAACTTAAAGAAATGTGTACAAATCATCCTAAAGCAATTTATAACAGGTTTCACAATTAAAAAATAAGAGTTTTCATGATCTTGAACCAATAATAACAGCATCCACAAAACCAGAATGAATCAGAAAACACTAGTTATAAAAAACCTAGTTTTATAACAGGCTACAAGGATGTTTGTGGTCAATGTTACATGTTACCCTCAGATGACTAGCTTATAAGCATTTTAACTATCAGAATTATGAAATAATGATTATGAAAATGGATCAACAGGCTTAGTTTAAGTGTGGCAGGAAAAGATAACAGAAACTAGTCTAACATAAAGTAAAAAAATATCAAATACTGCACTAAAAAACAATATATTGATTCATTAAAAAGATAGGTCAACACCTTTGATTAAGAACTGCCAACCCATTTGTATCATGGAGAAAAGATACATCACCAATCAAGCAAATCACCTGAATGAAAGAAATGTTAATAATGTAACAACACTGATTGATGAATGGATGACAACTATGCAATGACTTTTAAAATTTGACAACAACCTCACAGCTTGCAGTAATATGCTATCAATTCTATTATAGGCACGGTTTAAAATATTGATCGGACCAATATATACTGGCTGGTGTTTTCCAATTTTACCAACCACTAGTAACGGACTATATAGCTCCATAATGCCACAAATAGTGTATACCATTGGTTGTTGTACCGCCCGAAATAGTATGAAACGGGCGATACGTACCAGTCCGAGCATGGACCGGTATGCAAACCACCCGTTTCGAGCAGCCCAGTCCAATTCTATAAACATAATAAAAAAATCGAAAATAGTGGTGGGGCCCATCCAATTCAGTATTAAAAAAAACCTAAAACTGAAATTTGGGCTCATGAAAGCGAACCCTCTTCTCACATTCAATGCTGCTGCTGTTGCAGCTGCCACTGTAGCTGTTTCACTGTTGTCATTGTTTTACAATGTTGCTACTTTGGAATGCCACTGCCAATGCCATTACCACTGCGTTCCTTCTTCTTTTCAAGTACGCTCCCACCTCTTCTCCTCCTCTTCATTCTTCTTCATTCTCCTTCTCCACCCCCTTCTTCTTCATCCTTCATCACTTCCTCTTCTTCCTTTCTCCTTCCTCCTCTGTTCCTCCACCATCTCTTCCTCTTCTCTCTCTTTTTCTTCCTCTTCAAAACATTGGTACATACTGTTGTACCAACACATTGTCATAGACAAATCTGTACACAAGGTATTTGATATAATGTTTGTGTATGTTCGTGACTTTCAGTTTTGTTCATGCTTTACACAACATGTAGAGGGCTTACAATAGGTTTGGCAGTCCCATTTTAATTTACTTTTATGATCGTTTTAGTCCTGTAAACACAGGTTGTGTGTAGTCATGCACAAAGTCACTTCCCAAAAACAAGCTATCCAAGCAGCCATTTGGGGGTTTTCTAGCACCAGAGAATGGTGCGGAGTGCTAGCCAACACAACACCCTAGAGCTACCCGGATAACACATGATTGGATAGGCCTTTGTGGTAGTGTTCGCTACCTTGTTCCGCAGTAATATTATGTGGGCATTTGTAGGGACTTTTGTTTGTGACAGACCACCTTAAACCCTTTGTCACGTGATCGCTCAGAGCTTGCAAAGTCTATATTTATAATGTGCATTGTCTATCAAGTGTTTGCTAAAATGTATGTTTGTGAGATCCCGAGTTAAACGTTTCCTCTAACTCGTCTTCTCTTTTGTATATCCTTAAGGGACCATAAGAGGTTTCGGAATGGTTGATCCTTCGCGGACGAACATACAAAGGTGTCACACGATTTAGGCAAAATCAATTAAGTATGTGGCAACATGGTAAACTGATACTAATCGGTGTGTACCAGTCCCACAAATCATCAAAATGAGTCTGATACCCAAAACGCCAATCCTTGGTGTATATCACTTATTTTATTATTATTTTTTGGGTGATACTATTTGGTACACTTTGATATATTGCTCAGTATCTTATATGCAAATCTTTCTTCTCTCTATATATTTCTGCCACTTTTTTTTTACAAATAAATAGTTACTGTGGTAGAAATTTAAAGCATAACTTTTAGAAATACTTGTTTTATATTTTCATCTTTGTTCAACCAGCCATCACCCAAAATTTTATATTATGTCTCATTATGTAGTTCCCCTTATAACTTGAGAAACATTAGAATCTCCCTTATCTTTTATTGTTGAATCAGAGTACTGACATCCAAACTTTAAAGCTTGATTGGAGAGTAATTAGAGCAGTGGACATGACATCTACATCTCTCCATAATGTTAGCTTTTTTCCTTTTCTTTTCAGGATTCTAAAGAATATGTCAAATATGAATCAACCTTTTTGTCCTTTTTCAATTGTTCTATGAGTGGGTAAGAAACAACCAGATCCACCATTGAACACTGTACAATTTCTTTTTCTTTTACTTTAAAATTTTCTCCACCATTTCTTTCTTTGGCATTATTGCATGCAAGACACATGGCACACAACATTTGGGCAACCAGCTGGAAATTTCATGCTGCTAGAACTCAGACATTCTTGGAACAAGTTATAGCTGATGTTGTTTTATAATAAATATTGAAGCTTTTGCATTCAAGTGAGCATTGATTTTTAAATGTCCAAGTGAGCAATGATTTTTATATAACATAGAGCAACTTAAATTATGATAGAAATGGGTTGGTCACCTCACTTATATCTAGTATTGCTCCACTGCCACTTAGGTGTCAGGGATTGCATCAGTGATCTAGTAAGGCATTTGCTGCATTGGCAGAATCCTTGTGCACTGAGCCACACTTTACCTCATTTGCATCTAGTACAGAACTACAAATACAAAGGAATCTTTAATAGAGGAAAGGCTTTCATGTCCAATGACTTCAAGAGTAACTTTTATTCAAAAGCAGAACTTATCTAGACTTAACCATTTAATACCGAATAATATTATGACATGACATAAGACATAAAGAAAACTATCCAACATCTATAGCTATCAGCAATCATGGATTCAAGCAACATTCTTTACCAAGTATTCCTTTTGTTTCCTTTGCTCTTTCTTGTTCACTTGGTGCAGAAAAATCAAAACACTTACCTGTTTGTTGCATCCTACTGCAAAACCAACAGCTGTGCTAAGCAAACCATCAATACCACTTGCACCTCTGTTTCCAGCCACTCGAAGGCCCTGAAACAGTAGATCCAAATTTGACATCATTTTGCTATCAAAGCTCATGGGACATAACCAGCCTCTTCCATACATGTCTGCATCCCTGATCACCATGCTATTACCAATGAATAAGGCAGAATCATCTTTAAGTACTTCCCCAATAACATGTGCAACATATGGCTCTGTAAGTGAGCTTTCTGAGTGAATTTGAAATTCTATCTCCTGTGCAACCTGTCACAATGCATATTTATTAGATCCAAATAATGCAAACAGAACTAGAGAAGGCAAAGGAAATCCATTGTGAGAGTGTTATATCCATGTTCAACAAGATAGGTATGTGAAAACATAAACAGTAATATCTTTCAGATGAGCTTTTGCTACTAACAGAAGGGATGAATAGAATGTGGAAGTGTGAAGGCACACTCTTGCTCACACTAGATAAAGGTCCCTCTCATCCTTGACTGAGAATTTAGGGCTGGTATTTGCTGCAACATTCCCATCTTGACCCAAGCAAGAACCTATCTTAGAAAAATAGTTATACTTAACAAGAAAGAATATGCTTATTATAAGCACATAACAGGGTTACTGCTGCATCCTTCATAAATCTAGAAGATTTGGCAATGGCTTCAAACTACTGCTATGTTGGATAATTGGAATGAAATGAATATTCATGAATATTCAGACTTTTGGAAGGCCTGTGGAAGATACCCTGCTTACTCTGCATAGCATCTTTGACTGGATTTAAGATTCTAAGAGCATCATCCTAAGTGGTGGTTGTTGGGAATTTGATGTTTTCATTTCTCATGTCTCTTTGAGTTTTGCTTGATGTAGTACTGGTTCCTGCTTCTTTGCTCTGTTTATTTGTTTTGTGTTCTGTGATCTTTCTTTCATCATTCATCCAAAGGTAAGGTGAACAACTAACATTTATTTCATCAAGAATTTAATTGTTGCTAGCAAGCGTCAGTCAACCTGGTAATGTGCACATCACCAAAATATGGTTCAACACCAATGTAGGTCAGCACAAGCCATATATATGAAAAAGAGTGTTACTACTCCCTCAGCATGGTACAGACCCATGCTGTTCCTTGTTGGCATGCTTACCATAAAGCAAGTACAAACTGAGACTCAAGTCTGTGAATTTGATAAGTGATCTTTCTAATGTTGATTTTGCTTTGTGTTTAATCCTCCTCTATATGCGATAAAAGAAAAATAAAATAAAATAACATGTTAAAATTGAAAAAAAGAAGTTCATATTTGATTTCCCTACAGTGATTGGGAATTCATAAGTAAATCAAAATAGGACATATAGTTAGTACTTAATAAAAATCAAAAAAATAAATGGGTAAAAATTCATACCATCATGTTCAACTCTTTCAGAAAAATGTTCCATGTTCCAGCCTGCTTTGGGAAATAATATTTTCGTAAAATATGAGCAAATTCAATAATGGTGCTCTGAATCCTGTGAGTCACAATATGAGAAGGATCATGACGGCATGGGTGTTCGTCAACCAAAATGTATGAAGATGGAGAACAAAGCTCTAGCAATTGAATAATCCGTTTGCTCGTAATCCTGCTTCCAATCTGTTATAGTTGTGAAACAGAAATATTAGCAAAATCATAATAGAAGATGAGGATTTAAATATCAACCTGAAACACGTTTCATAACCTACTGGACGAATATGGTACCAGTATATAGGGTGGTATACCATCTGGTACTACCAGGATCAATGAGTATAATAATAAAAATTGAAAATAAATGGCACTAAGCCAGTAACAAACTATTTATTTTAATGCCAGTAATTTGTCCGATCTTATTACCTATCTGTACCATATTCGTCCAGTAGGTTATGAAACGTGTTTCAGGTTGATATTTAAATCTGTACCAACCAGTAATTTGTCCGATCTTATTACCTATCTGTACCAACCAGTAGGGGTAAGATATGAAGTCTTGATTGAAGATATTGATGCCTATGTGCATGCATTTGTTTATTTATGAACAGATTTACAAAAATACTTTTATTCACTATTAGTTTGTCTTATATTATTGAGCATGATAACACCGAATAACCACAGGAAATAAGCAAGAATACAGTAAGCATGATTTCCAATACCGTATCGTACCGCTCAGTATGGGTGGTACATACCGGTCCGATAGAGTACCGATACGGATGGTACATTAGTACACCTTAGTGTAGCATGTGTCAGTATGCTCAGTATAGCTTGGTACAGCTCAGTACGTATCATACCGACAGCTGATCGGTATATTGGTACAGTACGGTATTCAGAACCTTGACAATAAGTTCCAAAAAAGCAAAGGCAAGTTACTCAGGTGACATAGTATTTACTGATGCTACTCTTTTAAGTGAAAATCTGTGTACAATGACTTTAATTGGTCCAAATTGCCATGTTGCAACGGACACTATCAAACATGCAAAATATAATTAATAGCAATATAGGACTTCGCTATAGATGACCAGACATGCAATTACTTATGCTGAAATGGTACTTCTACCTCCTTACTGGCATAAATCTCATAAAACATAAATGTTCCTTGTAGAAACTACCTAAGATGTGCTAGGTTATTAATTCTGCAGTACACCCAGCTCAAGTACCTGAATCTACTTTGCCTCATGATTGTTCACACTAAGGCCTCTGAATTGGCCAGGCGAGGTTGGATTGGGATGATATGTAAAGGCATATAGGAGAACTTGACCTGACCAGTTGCGCCTCAATGTTTCTTGAATGGATCCAATCCCAAATATATCTAGTGGATTGGGCCAAGTCAAAATGGGTCAGATCAGGTCCACTTGACCTGAACCAGATCTGACCTGTAATCAAGATTTCTTGGACATGAACACAAAATGACATCTTAAAGGAGTAGGGTCTAGCTCAGATGGGGTTGACCTGATGGGTTTCAGACAGTCAGCATTTCCACCATAATTCAAAATCCAACAGGTTCTTATTAGCCATAAACAAACAAGGAGATATGGTTGATGATGTAGAGATGAGAAGTACTCTTGGATTATAAAGGTCAAGATGTTGGAAACTTGGAACTAAAATCTACACGGGACAATTATCAAAAATGAAAAAATAATGACAGTCCAGTGCAATTGTAAAAGATTAGAGCCACATAATAATATAGGACTTTATCTCTTATTTGAATAAATTTGATTAGTTAGGGGGCATTTCACATATGTCATAACATGCCACATGACATCTCAATATTTCTAATTCACTTTACTAGATTAATCAAGGTGAAGAAAACACAAGAAAAATTGGAAGATATCAAAATTTAATTTTATTGACCATTGCAAATCTTGCTTGGGGATTTTCCTGCCAAGGAAGATTCATTATTCCACAAAGTAAAAAAACAAAGATTATGAATCAAGAATGCCATTAAAAAAGAAGATTATCGTCCAAATCGTATATGGAAATTAATCTTCTTCGAAGACGAAAATAACAGATGATTTGTTTTGATTTATTGTATTTTAATCATTCTCTATTTCTCTATTTTTCTTTTTTTGTGGCTCTGATTCTAATTAAGTGTGCATATTGTCCCGAAAGTTCCATCACCTCTCATTCTGTGTGAATATCCTGACAATGGTTCTCACGTGATGCAATTACAAGTAATGTTTCAAATCTACTCACCTAGTTGGTGAAATAACAAGCCACAATAAGAATGCCCACTAACTTTTATTTAAATACATAATAGCACAAACAAGGCAGTACAAACAGAACAGTTTTCAATACATTTTAACTAGTAATGAAGCACATTTATACCTTGAGATTCCTAGCGATTGAACATGTCATGGGAAAAACTTGTATCTGTTTTGAGCTATTTTTTCAGTAGCTTGATCAACTAACACAGCAAAAGCAGAAAAATTCAAGGAAACAAAGATCGAAAGACCCACCTGAAGAACCAGGTCCGGCTGGGCCCAGCTCCTAACCGAGTGTGAGAGTAGAGCATGATCCATATGATCTATAAATAAGGACTCTATTTCATGAAATGAAGCTAATACTCTGCGTAACCGTAGACCAGACAGAATATCACTGACAACTGGCCATGAAAGATGTTTTGCCAAAACAGAAGCTGCAAAGATTTCATCTTCTTTGTGAATTGCACCAATTAGGAGGAGTCCTCTTTTAGCTTTCTGTATAACTTCTATGATCTCAGCAACTTGTCCATTATGATGACCATCTGTGAAGAGATGTTGCATTTTGATATATTTGGTGTATGGCTCCGTCTTTGACAACCATGAATCTAGTCCTTTTAAACAGTCTAACTGCCATTCTCTTGGACTGTCTTCTAGTGGCTCTCTGAAGGGACAATTAATATGTACAGGACCATGTGGCACTTGAGTTGCATAATGCACAGCTGAGTCAATAGTTGTGAGAACCATTCTCGCAGGAACTTGATCAGTTGCTGCAGGAAGATTGAAGAACCTCACAAACTTCCCAAAATGGTTCACCTAGTAATACATATAGGTTATATATAACTAACTATGACCGTATAAAATTTCAGAAGAAGAAAACTTAATTAAATTACAATCAAGTTTCTCAAGTAATAGAAAAATTACTGAATGCTGCCAATAACAGTTGTCAACATAAAGCTAACTGATAATTCAATAAACCATTTGGTCCTTTGGTCATATCATTTGCACACAATAATCATGCACAACGGTCATAGCTCTTTGCAGATAGTATAATCAAATATGTGCACCAGATAGTGCCTTGAGTCCCATTACATATTATTAAATGAAGCAATGCAACAAAAGCGTTCACAGTTCTAGTGAAAACTAAACTTTTTTTAAGGCTCAATAAGAGAAACAGTGAGAAGACATGAACTAACAGTTATCTGGTACATTGTGCATTTCTGGCAAATGAAACCATGAACTGTCAGAATGCATCAAAATTAGCATGATTAAAAACAATTCAGAAACAAAGAAGATATAAAAAGACTAATAATAACCTGATCAATGGATTGATTTGCTCCTGCATCTTGCAGTTCTGGAGGGCGATCAGCTGTGAGTAAGAGAAGAGGTACAAAATCATGACTAGCCTCCACAACCTGCATAATATACTTTGTGTAATGTATAAACACCAGATCCTAGGCTATCTAAAATTTTCTAATGAGAACAGAAGAAAGAATGGAAGTTATATGAAAGCAAGGTTTGCCGTACCGGACTGTACCGCCCGGTATGGGCGGTACGTACCGGTCCGACAGGCTAGCGGTACGCGGACCGCTCTGTACCGGTCCGCCCGTACCGAGCACTGTAGTAGTGCACTGTAGCACTGTAGCACTGCTACAGTGCTCGGTACACCTGGGTGTACCAAGCGGTATACCGTACCGTACCAGTACCGAGCCCGGGTCGAAACGCCGGTACGGTACGGTACGGCGAACCTTGTATGAAAGTATGAAACTGTAACTTTAAAGAGTGTCAATAAGTGTTAGAAATACACATCAACAGAAAGCGAGACAAATCCAGATTTACGATGGTAAAGAGATTAAACAGAGAAAAAAATGGACCATTTCATGGTGCATATCCCATTATTAAACTTCAGAGAACGACTAGAATTAAACTTCTCACCGCAGGAAGAAGGTTTGACACAGCTGTTCCAGATGACGTTATGATCACTGCAGGTTTATGAGACCCTTTCCCATACCCAACAGCATGAAATGCAAGTGACCGTTCATCATAACAAGAATAACAAGTAGTGTGGGAATGCCCACAAGCAGAAATTGCAAGTGGAGATGATCTGGATCCTGGGGCTATACAAAAGTACTAAACAAACAAGTTTTAGAATTAAATTCAATACAAGAATCAAAACATATATAAAAGATGGAACTCACCGTCAAACCTAGACGAACACATTCTTCAACTATAAGTGAAGCCCATACAGCATTAATGTTGGCACAGTCCTTTATCAAGCAATTGGTGCCATAAGAACCCATAAGCTGCTGAAAAAAGAACCAACCAAAGTTGGTCTACTGAAAATGTTATCTGAAATCATTCAATTACAACACATATTTAACTTTGACTCTTAACATATTCAATCAGATACTACGTGTGACATCTACAGAGTGAAATCATACAGATTATCACTGTAACTCATAGTAATTGTTTTCTAGCTAGCAATTAAAGAAGCACCACAATAATGCATCTAAAATCCATAAACATCTATGGAATGCAAATTAAGAAAGTATAAAGTATAAAGTATAAACAGTCACAAATTATATCAAAGAAAATGTATTACAAGTGTATTCATAAAATATTGTAAATCATACCATAGTAGTGCCAATAGAAGTTGTCCATGCATGCCTAAAATAAAACTGACAAGAAGATGGAACCTTTTTCTGCAAGGAAACAATAGAAAACAACAAAATAATTGATCATTTATTCATAAAATTAAGATAAAACCAAAAGCACTCTTAGGTCTTAGCTTTCATTAGATGTCAGGACCTGGCCATGGACCAAAACCATGACAAGAGAAGTTTGATAACTTCAAATGCTAGCATAGTTAAATTACGACAGTTGAACTACCGATTTCACACAATGGAATCTGGACAGGCATGCTCTCAATGAATACCTTATGAAGACTATTGTTTTGAGGAGCACTTTGAGCAAGAATTTCAGCATTCAGGTAAACCTGTATAAGCCAAACATGATTGTAAGAGGCAAAAATACAAAAACAAATTAGATCTGAAAGCACATGCCAAAAACCTTAAAGAAGTTATAGAATTGCAATAAATAAAACATCATATGGTAGTAAAAGATGCTTATAGGTTAAATTCTTGCAACTCTTGGATCTTGGTATGGTAACAGCCTCAGTGTCTTTGTAGTTTGTAAAGCTTATAACCTCTTCAGACCAAAAACATGCTTATGTTGCCTTTATCAGGATTATGCCCCTGACAAATTTAAAGTAAATTATTGGCTTCACAAGTTGCGCCAGAGATTCACATAAATGGTAACTAATAGACCAAATCTAGCATTCTGTACCTGATTTTCTTAGAGTACTTTGGATCTCACAGAATCACTCTTTTCACGTCAGACAGGTTCATTTTTAATATTGTGACCAGGTTATGTCTATAATGACAGAAATAACCTTTCTAAATCACTATAACATTAAACAAATAAAAAATCTCAAAAAAAAATATCAGGAGGTACAGCAAACAGATAATCGACCAACTAGCATTTTTTTCTCTTAAATGATGAGTCTTTTCATGACATTTGGCTTGTTGCTGTTGTTAAACATGGTAAACCAAATCCCTTAAATTTAATATCAAACAACATATTAATAATTAGTGTTAAAAGAATTTGAGATGTCCATACCATTTCAACATCTTTCTTTGCAATCAAAGGTAACTTCCCATTAGCATGATTCATCCAAAATACTTCATCATAGATGTTAACTCGGTGAACATAATTTATCATCTGCAAGAAAGATAAAAGGACAAACAAAATGGATATGAAATTAATGACAAACTGAATAATTTCTCAAAAAAATAACTTAAAGTATGTATTCTGTTTATATGATATCATATAATACTGTCAAACATAACAAGAAAAATATAATAATATTTTGCCTAAAAAATTCAAAAGTGCAATAAGCAAGTTAATAGCTATATTTCGGCCAAATTGATGAACTAAACCATATACAAGATCATAAAAGAGCATACATCATAGACTCAAGAATGAGCTAGTACATAAAGTAAATCATTGACCAATATGATATTTATGTCAAGGAATTCATTATGAGACACATCTAGAAAGCTTCCTTCTTCTTTCAAGCAATGATGCTGATGGGAATAATAGTGAGGTAGAAGTGGCTATGTTGGTCATGAGGGTGGAGGTTGGTGGTCTAGAAGATTCTCATGTGGTGAGGGAGGTGTTTGGGCTGGTGGTATGGCCACTATCATCATGGCAGTGATGGAAATGATAGTTGATAAGTGGTGGAGAAGTTCATCAGGTGGAGTAAATGGAGTAGGAAAGTAGAAGTGATTGATCTGGTGGTAATATAGGGTGGTGAAGGGGCACCCATGTTCATAATAGTGATGCCATTGGGTGGAGCATATGGAGGCAAAGGGTCACCTGTTAGCAGCTGATGAAGGAGATGAGAAAGAGGCTGTAATGGTAATGGCTAGAGCTGAGATTCAAAGCAACACTGTCGTGGGTTAGTTAGGTGCAGGAGATGAGGTTGGTCTGTAGATGAAGGACAAGACGACTATAGGATGGATGGATGACATGTCAAAGATAAATAATAAATAAATAAAATGTATACATGCCAATATGGCATAACAGTTCTGTAAGATACCTCGTGCTACCTTCATTGTGAAAAAAGAACAGCACGGTGTGGGGAGGGTCAAAGCAGGCAGATGTTGATTCCATTGTAATAGCATAATTGTGAAAATTGAAATTGACATCACAAAATCACTAGAAAGGATGTTGGTGATAAATACCTGATGAATATGGAGCTCAAAGGTATGAACTGCGTTAGTAAATTTATAAGACATGCAATCATCCCAAACCAGGGTAACCGCTAATACTGAGCAACCCTTATATTCAGTCACCTCAACCTGTGAATAAATTAGTTAAGAAGCATGATAATTAGTCCAAGTAAAACCAAGGATCAATGCAGAACCACACTGCATAAGATATTTTTCCAAACTAAGCACTAATTTCCACTAAGGATAATTTGCTTTGCAAACTATTTCTTTTCACTTAACACCATATTAACGAGTGTAGAAGAACAAGACCCGATGCACGGGAACAACCAATAGGCTACATAATGCTTGATGGATCATCCTAACAAGTGGAATTTTTCTGAATTTGTTATTGTGTGCTAATAAATATCAATTGATTAGTCATGCATGTCATATAAATTATCATGTGTCAAAATGGAATATGAATTAGATGTCAAGCCACATATATATTGCTTCAGCAACTAGGATGTGGTACATAGAAATATAAAGTGATAAATAATAATTGCCACAATAACTAAAATAACATGATGTTAATCAAATATAGAAGTTTTTCCTTTTTGAAATATGACGGTGGCAGGTTTATCATGCAATTTCGAGGAAAGAACACTATAATTTGATTCAACTCATCAGTGTGGCAAATGCAGCTAATAAGGGTGGAGCTTGCAATTCTAGTACTCAAAGAGTTCATCATAGTGCTATAATCAAGTACATATGAAAATGAAGCAATCAATGTGGTAGTCTAGAACTAGGCTCTAATTTGATTCTGACAACATATGACTGCAAATTGATGTATTATGTAACAAAACAAAACAGTACCAAATTAAATGGATTATAACGAAAAGGCAAAGGAGTAGAAGTTTTGGAGAGGATGAGATGGGCTCGAAGGTTGAACTTGAGAAACATAGAAAAGGAAGAGAAGATGATAAATTAAGGCCTTTTGTTAAGAAAATTCTTTCACTTAATAATCTATCATCTCATACAGCCATCCAAAGTTTTCTTTCTAGAATGATGAAAACATTTCAACTGCTACTAGAAATGTGCATAATAAAGGACACAACTTATCTTTCCTAGTTTAAACTAAAATAGAACTCAAATGTTTATCTTAGTCTTGTCATCTTTTAACTAAAGAAAAGATATAACCCAAGATAATGAGAAGTTAAGATTTATTTGAGATGAGAAAATCTAAAACTAGTACAGAAAATGTCAACAAAGATACTCTGAAAAATCCAAAAAAAAATTTTACTTTAGACCAAACCTACTCAAGCTACAACTTAAATTTGACTCCTTGGCCTGTATTCCAATGCATCATCTAGTATTCAGATATCTGAGAAAGCAAGGCCTAACAGAAATTGCAGACAAATCATTAATGCAGCAGACATTACTGACGGGAACCTAGCTCATTTCTCATATATGACAAAACGAAAGTTTATAAACAATTAAACCTAGATGTTCAGTCATTTGTTGATGAAGGGCCTTCTTGAACTCCAAAATATGTGCATCGAAAGAGGTAAAACATATTGGAAACCGATAGAACTTCCCTGTTAACGGATAGAATTCTGATTCCAGTATATGATATTTGCACACAGATATTGACTGTGGATGTTCAGATCATATCAACATAAGGCACTAATTGGTAAGTCTATGTACTTGGAGAAACTGAAGGATTAGTTGAATGATAAAGACCTGTATAATGATTATAAGCTTGCTTGCTGGAATATATGCAAAGAGAATAAAAGGATAGAGAAAAGCTAATGTGGGCTGAAGTCATATAGTAGCTTTCTCTTTTTAAGGAAAGAAAATGTCAAGTATTTCACGAGTCACCTATTAGGAAGAATGATTTGCAGAAAAGGATATTGTAATTTATGTCTAGACAGATGGGTTCTTGCTTTCTTTATGGCTAATAATAATTTGATAACTCTGATCATGTACCAGCCCAAAAGTTACTAAGCCTAAAACTTAGAAGCACTTTTGACCTAGCGATATTATAAGGAAGCCAGGCTTATTCATCAAACAAAATGTTATGTAACTTGCAAAGTGGAAGCCAAGCAAGTTATAACAGCAGCCTTTAAGCTTGTGGGATAAGGCTGCATGGGCTAGCTCTCCCAACACCCCATTTGCGAGCAACCTGTGCATTCCCTTCCTTTTACTTAGTAACCTTATAGCTTATTATTTTTTAATGTGTGTCCATCAAATTTGTATGTGGTATCCTCCTATTTGGTTTATTCGCAATTCCATTCATACAAAATTTGTCCAACCATAGAGTACATACACATCATACCGAGTAATATATTGACCATACAACACAAAATATAAAGTTCACAAAGTATTGTATCGTGTACAATTTTGACTTTTGAGATCTATAGAGACAAATATGTAAAATACAATATTTTTTTATCATATTTAAAATATAGCTAGTTTTTTTTTTTCCTTCAAAAATTGGCTAACAGATTAATATGGGGAATCATTTACAAAAAAAAGCAGGAAATAATGTCACCTGAGGGATGAAAAGATAAAATGAATCAAGTCTCTCCTCCATCAGTGATGACATTTTATTGTAATTGATACCTAAGAACCCATAAGCCCTTATCAGGGGTGAATCAATTGAAAGATATCTGCAGATAATCAATAATGCAACAGCATTATTTAGCTACAACTTCTACGGGATACAGAATTGTATGCATATATAAAATTGTTAGATACACAGGGCAAGTATATACATTCCACAAACATAAATGAAGTAGAATCAAATCTGCTTGCCAAGTGTAAATATGATATTACATTCAAGTTTTACATCATAAGACTTCTTTACAATCTCTAATGGAGCAAATTTACAATTTGGTTTATAAATTCTACATTCTGGTAGCATTAGACAATAATTTCACTCAAACAGAGTGATAGAAATGGCAATTGGTTAAAAGAAAATTAGAAGGAATTGTTTGACTTTGACCACACACATCAGCCATGATAGACTGTTTGTCATGCCACGCAGTTCAGTAGCAACATTAAGCCCATATAATTTTCAGATTAACAACCATTTATAAATGTGTCACATGATCAATGTAAAAGCATCATGTTTTCTGGGCCATGGCAACAAACACTTAACATTAAATAGAATTCAAATAAATAAGAATGTAATGCTATTAGGTTTTCCAACATGTTCCTAAAAATAATGTACCAAAAAAACATTGGTTGATTAGTTAATGCTCTTACAATTCCAAGATCTTTCGAAGACCAAGTGTGATGGTTGAAATCCGAAAGTTCAGATTGCTCTTTCCATGCATCTAGTTACAGGTGTTAAAACCATATTTAAATCATTTATGGGGGTTCAAAGTCACCAAGGGTAGGTAGTTATGTGGAAGGTATATAGTTTCGAATGATACCGGGCGGTACGTACCAGTCCGACATGAAACCCGTAAGTGGACAACTCGCTACCAGGCAGTATTTTTTTATTTATAAATAATATATATATATATATATAAAGGCGACATCGCATATTTTTTTAATTTTTTATATAATATATATATAAATAGATATATAAATAAAAGATTATATATATATAGGCGACGTCACCTCGTTTTTCTATGATGTTGCCCTGCCTGGGGAGAAGAGAGGGCGACGTCGCACATTGTTATATATATATATATATATATATATATATATATAGGCAACATCGCCTCATTTTTCTGCGATGTCGCCTCGGCAACGTCACCGAAATATTTTTTTTTACTTATATAAATATAAATATATATATATATATATATATATATATATAGAGAGAGAGAGAGAGAGAGAGAGAGAGAGAGAGAGAGAACGGTTTACCGAACGATATACCGCTCGGTATACAGTACCGTACCATACCAACAGAAGGTCAAAACTCCGGTACGATACGATATTTCAATCCTTGGATATGTGTAAATGAACATAAACAGGCATAAAAGAAAAACAACTGACCTTGAAATTAGACTGAATCCTTGTCGGGCCCGTGAAGAACCATGGACAGAAATTGCAGCCCCAATTCCACAAACTTCAAGTGCTCCTAATAAATACAACTGAAGAGATGGATCAGATGATGCCCTAGTTATGAGATAAAAATGAGGATACACCAGAAGATTCTGATGCTGACAGCAAAGCCAAGTCAATGCTTTTGTACTAGGAGGAACTGCAACCTGCAGATTTACAGTCACGATACATCAGTGTCCTAACATGGTTAGTTTGTGATAAAAGAGAACATTCTTCGGAACAAAAGGGTGATTTTCTTCCACCCCGAAGAAAGCAAAGAGAAAAGTAGAGAAAGAAACGAGAGAAAAAAGGTAAAATATAGCAGAATGGGGAGAGAGAGAACCAGTGTCATTCTAGATGAAGGCAGCCATTTTGCTTTTTTTTGTGTATTAAATGAATAATGTATTAGGAATGCAATAGCAGGATAAGCCTATTAATTTTAAAGAACCTTTGTTTCCGACATTGAAGTACCAAATGCGAGCATTTAGCTACTTTCAACAATTAGATTTTATACAGATAACAGTTTTCTTCCCTCTAATTGAAGCATTCCTTTTCTTCATTCCTCGTATTATAAGCATATCGCGTGGCACATGATTGATTCCTCCAACATTGTGTTTCTATTGTGTTTACTCCTGCTGATAAAAAATCCCCACCCAAAACTCTAAATATTTCAGGTGATCCACAGCAGGTGCCAAAGATAGAAAGAAGTCTTCAGATTTAGCAAAGTGGACATTTCTTGTTAACTAACTTGCGTTGGATATTTAGTTAGAGATTTAATTAAGTTAATAATGATTATAGGACTTGAACATGATGTAGTTTCTAGTTATTATAAAAAAAACATTTGATGGATTTAAGTGTTGGGAAAAACGGATAAAAAATATATGCGGATACAGACAATTAATTATCAAAAATTTTCCCCCCACTTGTATGAATATGTTAGGAGCACCATCTTGAGTATATGAGCAATGAATAATTAAATCACAATCAAACACACAAAAATACCAGCAATTTTTTACGTGAAAACCTCTTTCAATGTAAAGAAAAAAAACCACGGGACCTCTCTTGGTCCAAATCAAAATCTCCACTATGGAAATATTGTTCACAACAGCAAAGATCCACAAACAAATTTGTTCCACAACAAATTCAAAACCAACAACTCAAATACCCATCAAACAGAGATAGAAATCACAAAGGATAGCTACTATTAAATATCAAAAAGTGTTTACCACATCCAAACACAATTTCCACCATTCATATTAAAGAAACACTAGTCTAGAACATGCTCACCAAAAATCAGTCAAATCAAACCACAAATGACAGTCCAAATGCTGAATGAGATGAAACTGTTCGAAGCAGAAAACCAGCAACATAGTCTTCGTTGAAGCAGCAAAAGAGATACTTAAAGAAAAACTCCAAACCCGATCTTCACTGTTCAGAATGCACAACCAGAAGCCTTATACCTGCCGACAAAATTTCAGCCAAATCTAACAGTTGAATACTGCCCAGCAAGGAGTCGAAGTAAACTGATCGGTGACAGAACAATCAGTGAACAGCTACTATTCAAGAAGCCAAAACCCTATGAAGAAGACCTCCAAACCATATCTTCACCGTTCAGAATGAAGTTCACTGAGCCTAGAATATCTCCACCAAAGTTCAGCACAATCCGACAAAAGTCTCACCGTACGATCGCCGGAGAAAGATGGCTGAACAAATTTCAGGAAAACCCAAAAAATTCTCTGTCTATAGTGGCTACTGAGAAATTAAGTTGTGCATCATGAGTGTCTCAAAATGTAACCTTAATGGTTTTAAGTACATGGGCCAAAACATTTATTATTAGGCTTTCTCCGCATTGGAGTGACGTAACCCAACAATTCTGGACATTGGTAAACACTTTCTGATACTTAACAATAGCTACTCTTTGTGATTTATATCCCTGTTTGATGGGTATTTGAGTTGTGGGTTTTGAATTTGTTGTGGAAAAAATTTGTACGTGGATCTTTGTTGCTGTGAACAATATTTTCATAGTGGAAATTTTGATTTGGACCAAGAGAGATCCCGTGATTGTTATCCTTCACATTGAAGGAGTTTTCCACGTAAAAAATTATCGATATTCTTGTGTGCTTGATTGTGATTTAATTGTTCATTGCTCAATGTTTGTGTACTTGATAGTGCTCCTAACATATTCATACAAGTGGGGGAAAAAATTTTGATAGTTAATTGTCTGTATCCGCATATATTTTAAATCCGTTTTTCCCAACATTAAGTACTTGCTCTGTGATTCTAGCATCATAAAATGAGTTCGCTTACGATGTGGTCTCATTGTAATATCGGGGCGTAACACAAGACTATCTTTTTCTTTCACTTCCCTTATAGAAGGGCAAGCAAATGATGTCGAGAATCATACCTGAAATCTCAGGACACCACTGGTCATACGTGGTGGGTTCGACTTCAGCTCTTCAACCGCCTGCTTCATCTTATCAAACCCCTCCTCCAACGAAAGAGCAGGGGGCAAGGCTCGAGTCGTGCAAATCTCCACCGGAAAATCCAAGTCCCCAGTTTCCAAGATTCCATCGGCGTCGATCTCCAACCCTCCACGATGGCTACAACTGTCCGCATTCACCTAACACAAACGGAACGACAACCACGAGACGTCAACAACTAGAAGCCGGAGCCGGATTCGAAAGCGCAACGCAAAAGGGAAGCGAAGGCATTGTTCCCTACGCGAGAATTAGGGTTCGAGCTGCAACGGAGAAGATCGAAACGGTGAAGGGAGAGAAGCGATCGAGAGAAAGGGTTGCGTCGCCGAAATTTACGAGGGGCGCGGCGAGGGAGGACAGGGAGGCGGGGATTGGAGATGAAGAGGTGCGGCGAGGGTTCGAAGTAGGAGGAGTATGGGAGGAAGACGCCGACTCCGAACATTCGGCTTCTCGTTCTGGAGAGAGGAATGGGTTGGGGTCGGGGGAGTGAAGGAGGAGAGGATGGAAGAAGAGGACAGACTTGAATCCAACGGTCAGTCGCAGGGGATAAGGTCACATCACGAATTCAAGATGACCGTAGATTTAAGGAATCAGGAGGTCGGAACATAACGATCGTAGGAGGCGCTTAAAAACAACGGTCAGGATAAGATCAAGGATTCAGAACCCCGTGGCGCTTTGCCGGTGGCCTTCTTAATGGGCTTGGCCTCCATCCATAGAGGAGCCATGAGGCCCGAACATGAGGATCGGAGGAGGCACTCAAAAACAACGGTCAGGATAAGATCAAGGATTCAGGATCCACTTGGCGCTTTGGCAGTGGCCTTCTTAATGGGCTCGATTTGGCTCAATTGGCCTCAATCAACCTGACGAGTTCTAACTTGATCAAATTAGCAGGATAGGCATATACCATTAAGAAGGAAAACGCCATGCAAAATATGTGTTGACTAAATCTAACACAATTCATCGTTAGTCTGATCCTATGTTGGCTTAGCCCGGCCAAGTCTGATCCTATCGGACTGACATGCCGGTGAGAGAGAAATAAGCCGGTGGAAGGATGTGATATGTTCTAATTCGAAAGCACAGTGTCAATTTCTAGTTTTTCTACAGGGTGGGCAGGGATTTGGAATACAAGGATCATATGCAGTATGTTCTGTGTACATCTAATTCGTGTCGGGAGAGTGATTGATTCTCGAAGGCGATAAGATTCGAAAAATGAATTAGGTGGGATTATCTCTATAGTTTGGATCGACGTCGATTTCACTATCAATTTCTAAACAA
Organism: Musa acuminata AAA Group; assembly: GCF_036884655.1. Lineage (NCBI taxonomy): Eukaryota > Viridiplantae > Streptophyta > Magnoliopsida > Zingiberales > Musaceae > Musa > Musa acuminata. The sequence goes on from NC_088332.1 coordinate 46,159,316, forward strand.
AAGTAAGCTTGAGATGGTTCTTCTTGTAGATCGTCTGCTGGTTTTGTCAGAAATCTGTGAATGTAGAATAAGAACACCATTTCGCCCATCTTTTTTATTTGAGAAAGGCTATAAGAATCATACGCTTTTAGTCAGCCGCATTCAAGAACTCGGAAGGTGGCCTTCTTCCTGTAGCCTTCCAAGTTATCAAGGGTGGAATGAGTTGTCATCAATTTAAACAACGAAGGTGTGCAGTAATCATCGCAGGCAAGAAGCACTCGACGTCGCAATCGTGACACAGAAAAAGAGTGACTGACGACGCCGATGGATTGTTTACTCCAACAATTTGAGGGCATCTCATTTGTTTAAGAAGGCCAATCAAGCTTTATCTTCCACATTCTTAGTGCATCGAGGCCAACATCTGTTGCATTAGTGTGATGAGCCTGCAGTGACCTCCAACCCACTGAGCAAGTAAGCATTATAAAAACCTCATTAGCATACAATTATATATCCACTAAAGCAGGCTAGAAAAGCTTTCCGAGAAGATGGTGATGCATGCACCAGATGTATACGTATCCAAGACATCACAGCCACCGACAAGATATTATATTATATTATATATATATGTGTATATATATATGTATATATATACACACACACTAGACTTTGATACTGCAGGTGAGTCTAAAGCAGAAGTGCTTCCATGGCTTATCCATGGTGAGCCAATCCTATTGGACCGGGGAACAGCACATCAGCAGCACAAAGGACAGAATCTTAGCAAAAGAAGGTATTGATGGTGTGGTTTGGCAGTGGAATGGAATAATGTGTGGCGGCAATTTGATCACTCTCTTGATGCAAGTGCTGGTACCAGCAAATCTTTAGTGACCTGAAAAGGAAGAAGAGAGAGAGAGAGAGAGAGAGAGAGAGAGAGAGAGAGAGAGAGAGAGAGAGAGAGGTGAAGTGGTACTGAATCACAAGGCAAGTTGATGCATAAATTTGATGCTGATAGCCTCAACTCCATTGCTTGGAACCTCCATATTTTCAGAAGGAATGCAGGATAGACAATGTTTGGTAATGGATAGATACAGCTGAGCCATACCAAATAGGTGTCGGAGGGTCATTTCTTATGACCCAAAAAGCTTAGTCCTGAGATGACCAGTCCTGTAATGGAGAGGAGTAGTAGTGCAAGCAGCACCCAAGCTGGTTTCCCTGCTCTCCTGCTTTGCCTGTGAGACTCACCACACCAATCCGGTGCATGCCAGGCAGAGGTTGATGAAAGTTTTTCCTCTCTACCCTCTCTTGCTATGCCTCTTTTGAGCAGACAGCTTATGTAGCAAGAGAATGCAGAGAGGAGAAGCTCATAGTTATGATCATTTTTGGAGGTTCTCTCTAAATGAATGCAAGTTCTACATCAGCAACTGTCAAAAAATTTCACAACCAAAGCTTGTTCCTGCTCACAGGACTTGGAAACAATAAACTATTTTAGGATAATGGTACCGTGATCATGTATTGATGATAACGAAGCACAGCATAAAGAGTGAGGACTCCTAGTGATCACAATCTTCCCAGGGACTAAACAGGATTGCATAATGGCACTTTTAGGTATCAGTATACTAAGACATCATATCGTGAACTGGATTTGATCCTTCGGGACTTATTACATCATACGGGGTTTAAGCCTATTAAACACGGACAGAGGAAACCCAACTCATCCGACAAGTGTGAGTGCAGAGATGGCATAGCAGTTGTCAACTCTCAGTCTCCTCCTTCCTCCTTGCTCCAAAACTCCATGATGTGTAATGGTCACAACCTCCACCCAGGTGGAAGACCCAATCATTGTTCTTTTTGCTTCTGAAATTTTTGCAGGAGTGTCGTGTATCTAACTTTCATCCCCACCCTTTCAACGCCCTCTTATGTGTTCTTTGAACACGCTCCCATTGCTGGACTCCAAAATAAGTTGTTGAACAAGTGCAGCTACTGAAGTTTCAATTAGCAGGTTTTGTCCATATCCACATATAAGTTTACTTCCAACATGATTTTACAACCTGAATGCAACCAAAGGACCGATGATTTTAAAGCCATAAATTAGTTTCTACATGGATCGTCCTTGAATACAAATCATGTTTTTCTTTTAATGATAAGATTGTGGAAATAATATCATCAAATCAATGCTTTACAATGCAAGTTAACTATCAACTACAACGAATAGAATCACAAGTAGCTCGCAGGACAGCAACTAAACTATCATAATAAATCAAAAATGCATTCTTTTTGGTCTCAGAACTTTGACAAGCTGCCAGTTTTGTTTGGATTAAATTGTTTTCTTAGTTTGCTATATGTGTAAAAGATGACGACAGGCATTTATTACATATAAATTTGCTCGATGCTTCTCAGCCATGATAGTGTTACACTTAGAATTCAGCTCCGATGGGAAAATGGATGATGGGTAAGCAATCCATAAACAGCTAACCATCAATCGACAGGTTACACTGTTCACCCTCAGAATGCGAGCGATGCAAGTTGAGCTACTGCCCCATAAAGCCATCCTAAGTATCATCTAGTCTTTCAAGAATTAGTGAAGAGAACAATGAATGCGTCGGTGGCTTTTGGAAGGCTGGAAATGATGGAGTCAGAAAAAGACTTAAAGATGCTGTTGTCTAAGAACAAGACGAGATTGTTTCTGTTGTTTCATGTTGTTGGAGGACATGGAATGAAACACTTTGGTTTAAATCAAGCTAAAACATTCCAAAGATTTTCCTGTCTTCTAAAGAAACAAAGGCTGCAGGGGTAGGCCTTTGACCTTGAAACCTTGTCCCCTTTAGCTGTTCTTCGATGTTGCTATGATGTGATTATTTTGTACACTGAATCTTTTGAATTGAATTTGTATGCTAACCATTTCTATTCAAAAGAAACAAAGAATAAAAAGGCTGTGATTCTTCATTGGAGTTTTGCTTGCTGGAGAATTATTTACCACACAAGGATGAAATCAGTATATACCTTCAAACTATATTTAGGATGAAAGTGAAGTTTTTTGGGCAACTGCAGAGATTTATAGCTGAAAAGCAAAAAAAAAACAAGAATCTTTGATGCATATGACATCAGAGCAAGCAAGCAGCTGCATGCTGAAGTCAAAAATTTGAAGAACCTCTAGGAGGACGACATTTATCATTTATGATTGAATTATGAACTATGAAGTGGTGGTAATAGCAACTGCAATCGAAAATGAACACGGCAGCATTTCAAGTATGATCAGGAAGAGTGCTGTAGCCTCTTCTTTTCCAAACAACTACTGTCTCTTGCAAGAGATACTCCCATCAAGTTTATCAACCTAGAATATCAGCTACTCAATTCAGCTAAGAACTTCAGATCAACAAGCATGGTTTTAGGCAATATTAGCCAGTTTGAAAGCTCATAATTCATGTATAATTTACACTTGTCAAATCAACATCCTTTTCCTACATTGTCAAAAGTTGAGTAGATCTAGACCAGATATGAACTGTTTGGAAGCCTGGTTTACGTCCCTATACCAGTCTGAAACCGGTAAGTGAAGATCAAAATTGGTATGTCATTCTTTTTTTCGAGTTTCTTAAACCACAATATATCCATGTTGTCAAAATTATCTCAGCCGATAGAATGCTTCTATTTGCTGTTCATTCTTAGATGCTTTGAAAGACTAGTGACTGCCAACTGAGCTGCATTACACATGATGACTACAAGATGAGCAGACCTAGGATCAAAAGCTCCTCTTATTTTTCTTTATTAACTACAGCAGATCCAGTCAAACAACTATACAAAGAAAGGGCAGGTGTATTGTATCAGGATGAAGAATGTCATGTCAGCTGAGGCCTAAGGCAATCAAACACCATTCTTCCGGTACCTTTTCATGTAACATTGAACAGAGGAAGAAAAGACTCGAAGGTGGCCATCTGTTCGTGCTGGTAGGATAAACTGTGAGAAATGTCAAGATACTCCCGAGAGACGATACCAGACAAATGCAGCAATGTAAAGATTCCAATCTAAAGGGACAAAAGCATCCATAAAATGAAAAAGATTATGCACCACACTCAGAGTGGCCGTAGCAAATACTAGATGTTATGAAGTGATTACTGAGCAAGCTTGAAAGCAAAGCCAATAAAACCAATAGAGAAACAGACTCAGAGGCTACAGATAGGATCTTGACTTGGATGTGGGGAAGGGCGGTTTGCATGTCATGAAGCTAATAAGAATCTAGAAAGTCTAGAAAGAAGAAGATAAAGCAGGCTTTTGACTGAATGTTCAAAGATGCAAGAACTTAGGAATAATCAACTGCAAAGATAAGGAGATCTTCTAATGAACCAAAAAAAACCCAAGATATACATATATATGATGAAATCCCTTTGAAGTAATTGGAAGATGCAATGACTTACTGAGCAATAAGCTTTTAGGCGCTTAATCATGCATCCCATTCAAAGTTAGGGGGTCCATAGCAGTGGATCACTTTCTAATTGATAGACTAATTTCTCTCCTTTACAGAAAGTGACCTCAATTGCGTCCCTCAGCCAGAATTAAGCCATGCTCAGAACAAGAATAAACTAATAACACGTTCCTTTCACCTCTATATAAAGTATTTCCCACATTGCATGAGGGTCTGACCCACACCCACAGTGCTCTCATAGCTTCTTGTTGCAGATGCCTATCATCCTGTCATCCATCATCCAAATAACTTTTCTGTTCTTTTTTTTCTTGAAGATACATCCAAAGCTATACCTGCATTGAAGTGGACGCAAGCCAACCAGCAGCAAACTTAAATGGTAAGTTTTAGCTGTTAATGTGAAATTGCATGCATGTCAAAGACATGAATCAAATGCATGCATGCATGCGTTGCTTGGCATCCATCAAACCGGAAGGTGACCTCACTGATGTGTGTGTTTGTGCTCTCTTTAACAAGAGTAGGAACTTAAAATACCAGAATGCTGAGCACGCCCTCACTATAAATTAACCTGAATTCCCCTCATTCTTCCTTCCTCTTCACTAAAACATCTCAGTCTAGCAGCTCTCCTAACCACTCCAAAGATTTCTCTTCCATCTTGTATTGTTGCAGCCATGCATCGAGGTGAAATTGCCAGCATTAGATACCTTTCACCCTCAGATGTGCCTTCTTTCCAGACTGACTACCACATGGCTCACGGTGACATCCCCTCTTTCTACTTCGGCAATATCTTCGGATGTTACTCTTCAAACCAAGTCCAAAGCATGCCATTGCAAGAGCTCAGTCTTTCAAACTCTGGTCTCAACTCTCACATGGTGATCGTCGAGGCCGAGGAGTACCAGCTGAACCAGGCAGAGGAGAGGAGGAAGAGGAGGATGATATCCAACAGAGAGTCCGCACGCCGGTCGCGCATGCGAAAGCAGAACCAACTCAGCGAGCTGTGGTCGCTGGTTGTCCATCTCCGGTCCACGAACCAGAAGCTTCTTGATGATCTAAACCGCGTCATTAGAGAGCACGATCAGGTCCTCCATGAGAATGCCCAGCTTAGAGATGAAGAAACCAAGCTTCAGAACAAGTTGAAGAACATACAAGCCGAAGATAAATTGTGTTCCGCAAAATCAAGAAGAAATCTGATCAGATGAGAGTTGAATTCAGAGTTTATGGGACTCCATGAATCTGTTGGCATGTTTCACTGAGGGAGAGAGTTTTGTGTTCTTCCTTCACTTCCTCATCCCTCTGCTCTCTCTGCAACATGATTCACCTTGAACTGTCAGTCAGAATTCCATCTAATGAAGGCTCCATGCAGAAGGATAAACTTTTAGTTTCTGAAACAAATATGACTGCACTCCTTCTGGTGTCCAATCAATTAATTCTTGGAATACCATTTTGATTGCAGTCACAACAAGTTTGATAGACAAAAAAGAACGCAGTATTAAATCTAGATATCTTGTTGGTAAAATTATATATGAACTGGCTCTCCCTATGGCCTTTTTTGTGAGCACTAATCATTCGAAGAACATTAAACTTAACCAAGTTGAATGCACGCATAAGTTGAAGGAGTCAGCAAAATGCAACACTTCATCTCTTTATGGAATATGATGCTTACATCATATAATTAGACAGATGAGGACAGAGTAAGGACTGTAGCATACAGTGGCTGCACATATCAGATTCGTCATGCAACAGGATCTTAGAAGAAAAGGCGGCGACACCCAGTTGAGACTTGAGATCTCTTACGGATGGTGGCAATTATTGGTGGTGAGCTTTCCATAATAAGCAAACATATTGCACTAGAAGGGTGAAAGGCTGCTCTCTGCTCCAGAAAACATCAATGCTTGGATAGGCTTAGTCTTCATGCACTACTTCAGGACTGAATTCTGAATCATTAAATCTTTTGCTTCGATTAATTGAGTTCTAATTCATTGCAGTCACATGTCTTCTTATTCCCAAACTTTGCAAGACATTCCGAAATCTGGAAAATTTTGTCTACAGATCGACATCACAGCTGATTGAGCAAGTGTTGCTGATCTTACAGTGACTCCAAGGTTATTTCTAGTCCACCCTGATATCCTAAGAATCTACTAGAGATAGTGAGTTGCACCAGTTCTCCAAGGAAAATGGCTCCTTTCTTTATACTGTCATCTCCATTATCTTAAATACTTTTGCTAGTTAACTTGTAGTGGCACCTTCTTAGGTCTCCTTCCGCCTGTTGATAAGTGGAGATGTTAGGGGTTTAGAACCAGAAAATGAAGGTGTAACAATCCATGAAGCCAAGCATGCTATTGATGTCACCTGTTTCAAATCTGCAGGTTTGCCTACCAACCAGGGAAGCTCAAACTTTGTGTTCTGGTTTAGTCCTTGGAATACATACGTGAATTCACATGGTAATATTTCTTCATATATATACGACACGAAATAGCTTTGGGGTGATCAAAGAAACCATGAACAAAGGACTATATCGAAGAAAGCAGCTTAGCATGGCCTTCGGCTGATGTAAGAAACCATGACCAAAGGACTACATCGAGAGGAAGCAGCTCTATGCCTGTTTGCAGAGAAGAGAGGTCACATTTTTTACTGAAGAATGCTATCTATGTTCGCGTTATCGAATCGCGTGTCGATACTGATGTCAGGAAAGAAGAGGCTCTGAATAGGAAATTGAACGGCCAAGATTTGAAAGGACAATTGAATGGTCGAGATGGTATCATAAGTTCCATCACGATCTTGCGATTGGAAGAGCAACCGCTCTCGCGATGGTATGATCGAGAGTGTCCATTTCGGTTTGAGGAGACGACGGGGTTCGCAGTGGGTGGCGACAGGGAAGCCTCGGCATCGGACGGTAGGCGGTGCGAATCGATCCCCACATTGGTCTGCTCGCGGTTTGTGTTGGTTCTGAATCCCCCCTTCAGAAAGATGGAGCGCCAGGGTTGTTGCTGGAGAAGCCCCTACTCTCCACCGGGAGTCGTCTTGGGTCCACGCCCGTCAATGGCAGAGAAAGGAGGTAAGGTGTCTTCCTTCCCGAGAGGGAAAGCTGCTCCCAAATCAGCGTCCCCAAAGCAAGGTTTAGATTTCCTTGATTATACTTCCATCTCTGTGTAGTTAACGTCTAGTATACGTTTTAAAAGTCGGATTTGTTGATTGAAATCTAAGAATGACTTAGGGGAAATGTTGTAGTTTTTTCGATCGTCTGCCTTCCCCTTGAGGTAGAAACATGATATGCGTCGCATTTCGATGGTTACTATGAGCTTAACACGTTACTCAAGTTCAAACAACCGAGTAAATGCCTCGTACAACCATTGTTCGTTAGGTAAACCTGGAAACTTCCTTTTTCGACTTCCATCATCGCCTAAATCCAAAATTATTTTCACCGTCGAGCACTTATTTGCGAAAATCAAACTTTTTTATCCAGTGGCATCTTTCTTGTAGTCCAATGTTCTGAAATTCTGCATTAGAATAAGCATTTGATAGCATGTTGTGAATAGTTCATGCAATGCTAACCACATAATTTGTGCTTCCATGTTTGCGTAAGTCTATCCAATTCTTATGAGTTACGGCTAACTTATTAATCTTGGTTTTAGCTTTGTATCTTCCAATATTAGACATTTCCAACAATTGTATGTGCTTAAAAGTTAAAACAGTGTCTAAGATCCAAAACTTATCACACATACTGTTTGATGCGGTGGTTTGGTTGTTAAGAACCATTAACTCTGTGCAACTTTTTGACATTTATATGTGCTAGGTATTCATATTGATCAGTTCTTTGCATGCTTCCCTTCTTTGACTTGCTTTATTACATAAGCCAACTTGTTTCTTGTCTACAGCCTTCAGTGCTAATGCCATGTTACTTACAAGATGATGACGTTTAGTAAGTAATTGACAGCTTATATGTTGCCATGTCAAATAGGACGGTAACTATTAGTTTGTTACTTAATGCTATTTATGGAAAGCAATGAAGGTTGCCATATTACCACTTTACTTTAGCAACTTAATATATCTTATCTATCTTGAGGAAAGGGTTTCTTCAGAATTTCCTTTTGTGGTAGGTGGCTTTGATGTTGTTATGTTCTATATGTGTTTTTGTTGATGAAAATATAATGATGCTTGTAAGCTTGAACATTTGGTTCCATAATTTTACTTATTAGTAAGCTGACAAAATATGTTTCTAGAATGATCACTTTTAATAAGAAGCAAGCAGGACCGAGGAGATATTAAACCAGGGGAAACAGTTATGTTTTCCTTATGAACTTCTGACATAATCTCACATGATTTTAGTTCAAAACCTCAACGTTGGTATCATATACCATAGCATCTCATTCTCAGCTAGATAAGTCTAGATTATAGCTTAATTTGGCGATTTTTTTCCATTATTTTCTTTTTGAACTTCCAAAGGGCTCTAGATTGTCAATGGATTGTGAAGCAGCAGAAATTTTACAAGAAATCCCGCAACACATGACTGTTCTGTCTATGGATCCAAAGATCAAATTGCCTAGGAATTATATTTTGTATTTTTTCCGATTAATTGGTTTATTTTTGAAATAATTAAGTATTTGGATCAATGATGTCTTTTTTCTCTTTCAGGTCATTTAGCAAAGCATTGCAGTACTCCAAGATCAATGGTCACTGCACAAATGTCCAGTCCGTGAAACCAGTCTTAGGGTATCCTTTAATTATTAACATATATCAGTTAGCTTGTGTATTCTGTCATTTGCTCTATTGGACAAAACTTCTTGTTGGCCCATAACTTAGGTGATAGAACTTTGAAGCTGAACGGGGTTACTGAAGCCGAGGTTTGAAGTGCAACTGTTATTTAATTACTTATTTTGACTCAGTGGCACATCTATATTAGTTTTCTTTTGACCTTAATACAGATATGCATGATCGGAAACATTTGTCCTGAGACCGTTGATGAAGTTTATGCTCTAATACCATCCTTGAAGGTAAGGGTCTCTATTTTTCTCTCTCTTATATCCTTATGCTTTAATCATTGATGTTCATCGGAATTTCTTTTATAATTCTCATGCAAATAGTTTTGTTTTTCTATAGTTCATGTTGCATTAATGCCGCTATAATGGAACAGTTTTAGATTATGTATCTTTGGCCATGAGGCTTGTTAAGACTCTTAAGATCTTCTCGAGTAAACTTAAGAGTAAGCTTCTTGCGCATTGTGAAACCTTGATCTTAGATCTGGGAAAAGGATGTTGATGGTATAAATTGCCTGTACTGTATTTCACAATTCATCTCTCTCATACTTCAAGAGTAGGTTGGCATGATTTTAAAATGCCCTTTTAGGGGTTAGGAATATGTTATATATCTGAAACCTGGTCCATTATGTGCTTTGTCAAGTCTAATCAGAGCTGTATGTCTTTCCATAAGGAGCTGGTACGGAAACTAAAGAGCCTTTTACATGTTGTTTTCTTATAGTTGTTTTGTTTTCTTTTAGTAGTTTTAGGGATCAGTAAGTTGTATATACTATATAGTAGTTTTACTTCTTAGAATTTGCTTTATTTTTATATATATATAAATAGTCAAAGCCATTTAAGGTGAAAGCTTATAATGTCTTTGTTCAGGTAAATAAATATAAGAATGAAGGATCAATCACAGAGGTGCTGCCTAGTCTGGCAACCTTCAGAGCTTCAAAATAAATTTTCATCATGAGTCTGTGGGTAATTCGAAAGCTTCTCCTGCTTAAGTATCATTGAAGTTATTTGTCAATTGTCATAGTAGCAGGTCGCCTCCTCTCTCTTTCCTCCTTTGTCAAATGAGGATTTGCTGATTGACCTAGCAGAATCTACCCACATAAGAATCCCAGAGGACAGACAATAACTTGATACATAAAATTTACTCTTTTCTTATAAGATTTTAGGTTCCCTCACTGCAGTTTTTTGCAGCTGAAGTAGTGTGGTGAGCAGATTGCTAGCTACCTGGTATCAGAATCATGTTCCTCCCCCTAAGAATATCAGCTGACTCCCCCTCTGTTTTATTAGGTGACAATATGTTCTCCCTAGAGATTTAGGAAACCACCTCCTCAGTTCTATCCAGCATCCAGGTGATACATGTCAGCAACTGGATCTGCAATCTAGAGTATGGTTTACTGGGTGTAATTGACAGTTCTAGCCTTCCACTTGTGCTCACACCTCATCAATCTTGTTTTCCTGCTGAAAATTTCTGTTTAGATTCAGACGCATTTATCCCGAGTGCCGTATGCTTTTTATCTGCGCTAGGCTTGTTCTCTTTGTTATTTATCGTTAATCAGTTATCAGGTTTTCTGATTGGTTGTGCAGGTTACAAATACAATATACAATACACTTATCAAGTCGAATGTCTGAGTGCATGTGGAGTTAACACGTTGGCGTGTGCACGCCATGTCAGCTCTGAGGCACCATGTCGGCTCTGACGTGGCACTTGATTGCGATTGCTAGGGAGATGCCAGAATATGCCCTGTCATTCTCTCCCCCCCTAAAGAGGCATGCCTTGAGTTCCTCGTAGAGGGGCCTGAGGTACGACTTGGTGCTTTCTCTGCTCAAATCCACAGCTTCGTTGTGTCTGTGGGTTCCTTTATTGTAGACCCCCTTCGAACAAAGAGGCTTGCCTTCATGTCCTTTACTTACCACCGCTAGCCTTTTGTCTGGTAGAGATTCGTAGTTCGGGCCATGTTTGGACAAGACGCATGACTCGAGCGACTCTGGCGCTGACCCGATGAGATGCATAACTTGGGCATTGATTGGTCAAGACATATAGCTCAAGCTCATGACTAATCGAGATACATGACTCAGGCCCATGATCGGTTGAGATTCATAACTCGAACTTATGATTGACCGATATTCGTAACTCGGGCACATGACTAGTCGAGATTCGTAACTCGGGCTCGTTATAGGTCGAGATGCATAACTCAAGCTTATGACTAATCGAGATTCGTAACTCAAGCTTGTGACGGGCCAAGATACATAACTCGAGCACTGGTTGATCGAGATGCTTGATTTGGACACTGTTTGGCCGAGGTGCATGACTTAGACTCATGACTAGCCAAGATGTGTAACTCGGGCTCTTGACTGGCCGAGATGCGTAACTCGGGTTCATGACCGGCTAAGATGCACGACTTGAGCACTGTTTTGCCAAGGTGAATGACTTGGACATTGTTTAGCCAAGGTGCTCGATTTAGACACTATTTGGCTAAGGTGCACGACTCAGACTTATGACTGGTCGAAATGCACGACTCAGGCACTATTTGGTCGAGGTGCATGATTCAGACACTATTTAGCTAAGGTGCACGACTCAAGCACTATTTGGTCGAGGTGCATGACTCATGCACTATTTGACCAAGGTGCACGACTTGGACACTGTTTGGCCAAGGTATATGATTCGGACACTGTTTGGCTAAGGTGTACGACTCAGACTCATGACTGATTGAGATGCATGACTTGGGCATTATTTGGCCGAGGTGCATGATTCGGACACTGTTTGGTTGAGGTGTATGACTCGGGTACTGTTTGGCTGAGGTGCATGACTCAAACACTATTTGGCTGATGACTTGGGTATTGTTTGGCCGAGAAGCATGACTCGAACTCTTGACTGGCCGAGATATGTAACTCGGGCTCATAACTAGTCGAGATGCATGACTCAGACACTTCTTGGCCAAGGTGTACGATTCAGACACTATTTGGCCGAGGTGCATGACTCAGACTCATAATTAGCCGAGATGCGTAACTAAGGCTCTTGACTGGCCGAGATACGTAACTCAAGCTCATGATTAGCCGAGATGCACGACTTGGGCCCATGTTCCGCCATAGTAGGCCTTTTTTTTGTGACCTGCACACGTCAAACTCATCTACTTCTGTCCTTGTTATGGCGGGCCTTCTTCTTTCCCTAGTTTGTTCGTTGGGGTAGCTCCTGCCGAGGCCTCTTGTGCGACTCGTCACGCTTTCCTATCACTAGTGCCTCAGCAGCAACATATTAACTAGCCCACTAGAGCATCTGGGGAATGGTTACTGGTGGCCTTTAGACCAGTGACCAAAATAACCTTGAAGGTCGCAATCCCGTTAGGAACACTTGTATAACTAATAAGGGGTGGGCATCTGGAACCCCTCGGATCGTAGTAGCAAAGCAAGTGGCGAAGAGGGAGAGGGATTTGTCCTCCTTCTACCTTAGCCCGAGGAGCATGGCCACGGGCCTCGAAGGGTGGTAGGAAATTCCCTTGGCCATGAAGTGAAACTCAAATTCCCTTGCAAGATGATAAAAAAACGAGATCGAGAACAACCTCAATTGGTTGTACCATATCCAAGCCGGGCCTTGAAGGGTGGTAAGAAATGCTCGATACATCAAGGCATTAAAAGTGTCGTATAAGGCCATTTGGGCCCAGAAGGCAGCGATGTGCTCCATTGGATCGGAGCCATCATCATAGGCCTCCAATGTCAGGAGGTGGAAGTTGAGGGGGATAGGCTTGTCTTAAATTTCTTGAGCAAAGGGAGACCCAATCGACGTACTTTTCTCGAGCTCCTCCTTGGACTTGTGGAATTCCCTTTGAACCTCGTCTAGGCGTCGATTCACTAATTATAACTAAGCCCATAACGAGTTGTCTGTCGAGTCAGACAATAGGGTGTCATCTTTGGGGAAGGTCGAGGTAGCACATCTAGGCACATGGGCACTACACTCTGCCATTGGCCTCGGGTCTCCCGATTGCTCCCTAGTTAGGGGATGGGCATATGGAGCAGAGGTGGTTAGTCAACTGGGGTGGCATCATGTAGGGATAAGCGTAGGTTAGATCACGGGCGACAACCGTGGGGGGAGAGTCGTCTGTAGAGCTAGCTAGGGTATAAGGGGTGTGATGGTCTGCATCATCTTAACCAACGCTTGCACCTGGTGGGTGAAGTTGAGGAATGCCTCGGCGAAGACAACCAACTACCCCACGCTAGCCCTAGGAGGCGAGAACCTAGGATCATTGAACAAACACCAATAGCACCCGGGAGTCTGAGTTGATGCGCTTTCATCCACATGCAGGAGAGTGGGGAGCTACCCTTAGGCCGAAGGTGAAGATGGTGGCGGGTGCCTCCTTGCGAGGGCATTCGTTGGGGTTGTTCAGTGGTAGATGCACTTATGACATCGGGTCTTCTTTCTAGCGTCAAAAATATTATGCAACTTCATGTCGTGGTCGAGTTGTCAACATGGTTCGATCTGATCCGAGTGTGCAAGGTTGCCAACATGGCTTCCTGACTAGAGAGAGTCAGCATCAGGTCGGATCAGGACGCCGTCTGTCAAGCTAATCCAAGATAGAGCTGGCATTGTTTTTCCTTTCTTGTTGGGCTTTTGCACATAGGCTGAAGTCGGGAGAAGGAATCTCGACTTGACACCTCCGAAGCTTAAGTTAGTATGATAGTGATGCGATGGATTTGAGTGTCAAAGATCCGACCCCCAACGCTGTCTAGGAGTTCAGCTTTTATACTTGTAATCAAGGGCCGATCGTTCGTGATTCGTTAATGGTTGTCGATGCCTTGGGCGATTGGTCCGTACACTTCGCACAACATTGACCGACTTGCACTATTCTGTGCCACACGGTGTCACTTCACATGTTCCCGAGCGGCTCTGTATTATGGTGTTGTCTCGTACAACCTTGGGCGACACAAGTGTAGTTAGCTGTCTCGTATGGGTCTGTGTTGACGGTGCGGGTGTAGGTAACTGTCTCGTACAAGTCCGAGGTGTCACGATAGCATATGTGCACCATGTGAGCTCCCGGATATGCCACGTCAGCTTTGACGTGGCGATTGACTGCGATTGCGGGGGAGATGCCTGCTCTCTCACGACTAAAGGTTTCATGCCTTCATTTGCTGTTGACCTCTAATTAGAACGCTAACCGAACACACGTCAGACGGCCAAGATGAAATCATCAAGTTAACTGGAAATCGATTTTGACAGAAATTAGAATTTTGACTCCATTGGGCTTATTAATAACAGACCTCGTTTATTTGGGGGAGACGGCGAACTCCGCAGGTGACGGAAGGAAACCCTAAGACGCGGACCCTTTGCCTCTCTACCGTACGAATCCCTCTCCAATTTAATATTGTGGCGGTCGATCTTTCTCGTGTTCCTGTGGCTGATTTATTGGTCTTGCTCTATTTCCCCCCTTGCGTTCGTTGATTGCATTCGAGGGTTTTCTTCCCTGGATCGTCTTGTGCGCGTTCTTTCGATTTTTCTGCAGCGGTTTCCAGATGCTTCTTGTCTCGTAAAATCCTTTTTTTTTTCTTTTTCGCGCTTGTCCTATTTCGCGGGTGGATGTTGCTTTGAGCTGAATGTTGTTTCTGTTCGTTCCTTTTGTCTTGCCGTTGCGGGTCTTGTCTTAGTTCGTGATTTGATCGGATACTGATGGCTTCCAAGAGGATCATGAAGGAGTTGAAGGACCTGGAGAAGGACCCTCCTGCATCTTGCAGCGCGGGTTGGTTTCCTGTTCAGCTAATTGTGCAATTAATTTTATGATTCTTTTTGTTAGTTTTATTTGCAATTTCTTTCTGTTGTTAGCTTCTCCTCTGAAGCAATTCTACTCCGTTTGGTCATCATGCTTTTCTTGATTTTTCATGTAGATGATTCTCTCTCTCCACGTGTTCTATTGTTGTTTGTTCATTGCAGACATTTTGTATTCTTGTTAGTATATACAGCGTTGCTGTGTTCTCTTGTTGCATAAGCATTTTCTAGGGAAAGTCTTTAGCTCAAACGTGTTGTTAACCGTGAGAAAGCAATATTAACATTTTGTAATTTATTCAGCATATAAAGGTACTTATGTCGTGGTCTATTCTTTTTTTACATAGCTAAGTGATCTCGTAGATGATAATGTGAACGCATTAAGCATCTTGAATATCATGCCCATCAGTAGGTGTTATGTTAGTGTTTGGCAGGCACTAAAGTCACAGTTCCTACTTATTAGTTAGTTACATAAATTGAATATCAAATGATATGTTGGTAATCCTTTGCTTCTCATGGCTTTTTATACACTTATTGGAACATGGATACTTCTAATTACTTGCTCTGTGTATTGGTTATATGTTGGATATAATATTCCTTGGATATTTCTTGTATACATGTATATGTTTTCTTTAATTATCCTAATTTTGTTAATTATTGAAAGGAATTGATATTGTTCACTTAGGGGGACACTTTATGGATACTTCTTTGGGAGATTTTTTTTTAATAATGATGCTACTTATGAATTAGATGAGATGAATATATGATTGGATACATTATTTGTAACAAAAATTATTATTACTAATTAATTAACTATATTCATTTTTCATACGTTATTATTATCTTGAACCTCTCTATATTCAAGCAGTATGTGACTAAAATATAATATCTTTTGATGAACAGATTAGGAATTCTGGTGAATTACTTATAAATATTTATCATGAGATATGACCATATTTTTCACTATGGTATATCAAGCTTTTGTAAATGTAATTATTTTATTCTTGAAGCACGTTCTTGCTGTCATTTCTATGTTCTTGAAGCCTGTTCAAAATTTAGTAACATGGATCAGCACAATCTTTTATATTGTTCAAAACATACATTCATATATTCTTTGCTTTTATACAATCTTATGTGTATCTAGACTTACAATTATGTTTTATAAGCATGTTTTCTGGTAAATGAGCTGCAAATCAGCAGCTTGACATTCACTGTTGTCCCTAATGGAAAAAATAATATAGTGAAAGCTATGGTGACCACAAATAACTCACTCTTTGGGGCTCATTGAAACATAAAATTAGCCCTTATTCCGACATAGGACTGTTCAGTTTTATTAGCAATTTTAGATAAATTGTCACTAAATCTCGGTCTAGTTAGCAGCAATATGATGAAGTATTGAATTCCTGTTCTTATAGTTCCATGCCTCTGATCCTTTTCCCTCAAAATGTGATATAGACATTCAACTTTCTTTTAAGGTCTTTAGCATGATATGTGAATCACCACATTTTCTTTGCAAGCTGTTAGGAATCTATTAATGAGAGGTTTGTCTTACATATTTGTTGATTTCATAGGCCCTGTGGCTGAGGACATATTCCACTGGCAGGCGACCATCATGGGACCAGCTGATAGCCCATTTGCAGGTGGTATATTTCTTGTGAATATTCACTTTCCACCTGATTACCCATTCAAGCCACCCAAGGTAACTACTTCAGCATAATCTGTGTACCTATCTAATTTCTCTATGTGATTATCTTATGCATGGAGACATTGCCTTCATAATGACCATTACTTTTACTATCTAACAGAGTAAAGCAATACGGTTAAAGGATATAGGCTTTGACAGTTTTGTGTGATTGTTGAGTTTTCTTGAATTAAAAGGAAAATCCTATGAGACAGTTAAAGTACTAGCTATTCTCTACTTTGGGAATTTTTGTGATCTTGTACCTGTTAATTAACATAAATCATATAACATAGGCCAGCCATGCTTTATGAACTGGTATGTTGATTGAATAGGAAACATGTTAAAAAAGGTTGTCATTGAAATGAAACTGTTAAGCTGAATTTGTACTCGAGAAAGTATAGAATAAGAAATATTTTGTATTCACTAACAACTAGTTATAGCTCCTCTGGAGGATAAAATAAGGTAAATCCATTTTAAACATGTTCAAAGGATACCAATGGTTAGCGCAGTTGGATGAGCATTGCCGATTAAGGTTAGTTTTGAGAAACTAGGATATGAAGACCTAAGAAAAGTTCACTGGAATCACAAAAAGAGGTTTGATTGCTTGTCGTTAAATAGTGATATCGCTCTACATTAAGTTTAGTGGTGGTCCATGTACTTGACACAAAATAATTGCGACTTTACAGCTTGTTGTTGGTTGTTACCTATGGAATAAATGCTTGTCCTCTAATCCTTATAGTGATTGCTTCAAATGGTGCATTTCCCTGAATTGTCTCTAGATTTTTCTATGAGACATCCATATTGCAATATCTTTACTTCCTGTGATAGTGGAGATTCTACACCTGTTTCCCTAGCTTCGAGTAGTTAGAAATAGTGGCAGTTTGTGCAATATTTTTGGTTTTCTATATTTTCTCACTTCTTGCTTTTTCCCCTTTTTATGTGAAGTCCATTATAAATAAATAATGACATAAGAATATTGAGACATCATTAAAGGGAATATAAAAAGCCTTGTAAAAGATGTAATTAATGATGAAGATGAAGACAGTTCAGTCCCAACAAGACTAAGTGGAGAGTATTGTGGCAGAGCATAAATGTGAAAAGGGGATTCCTTGATCTCAGCATTCTTATGGGTTGTCCTATGTCAATCACTATCTACTGTAAGACGGTAAGACCCTGGTTTAGTTTGGCCAAGAATAGCCTACTAACTGATGCATCTTTAGCCCAAGAGTTCTTATTGGGCTTGCTGGAGGCCTAGAAGATTAATGAACCCCATAATACTTGGATATCAGTGATCGGCCATTACTGTTACCGTCATGTAGATATTGGCTAATTCAAATTTGATTGTGTTGTGCCAGCTCATAACCTGAGGTTAAACTTTACAGCCAGATGAAGGATGGCTTTTGTTTTCTAATAGGAATGTGGTCAAATCCATTTTGGTATTGGCTGATCTTTAATCATCTTGCAATTTTATGTGTGTTTTTGGAATGCTAATTAGAATCTGGTTTACCATTCACTGCTTTGCCAAAGTAGTAATTATATATGTTAATTTATTATGTGATGTTAACTAATCTGGGCATGTGCATGTAACTTAACATTGGTCTACAGAATCTTGACAAATTGAGTGTGAAACATGTAATCTAAACAGAAGCGATACTTGTTTTATGTGGTTTATATTGAATGAAGTCTAGTCTCTTTATGATATCAATGCCACATGTCACATTGGGAAATTTGGTCATATAATACTTTTCAGGTCTCGTTTCGCACCAAAGTTTATCATCCGAATATCAACAGCAATGGAAGCATCTGCCTTGACATCTTAAAGGAGCAGTGGAGTCCTGCTCTGACAATATCCAAGGTGATTCTAATTTGTTTGAGCACTTCTTTCAGATATTGTTGCCTCTCTCAAGTAGTATGTACTTTCCCATCAATTTTGCTTTGAAGTTCCAGGTTAGTTAGATTTTTGGAATATAAAGTGCCTGTGGCTAAGTTTAGGGTTAAGTAATGGTGGTTATGGACTTCTAAGTCGGTTTACAAGAAATGTTTTTGTCAATCTGTGCTGTGACTTATGTCACAACATTGGGTATCCTCTTGTAGATATAATGATTTTTGGGTAGGTAAAACAGGTAGCAACTTATATTGACTATGACATTGAATATGTTAAACCATGGGTTATCCTAGAGGTTTACAGTGGTATCAGTCGAAGTTCAAGGCAATAATGCTTTGTATTGTTTGGAATGGAGAAGAAGGCCAATGGGAAGAATGGGTTATGTCAAATTTGCGAACATGAATGTAAATGGACACGTCATGAGTGAAGTAATAATGCTTTATATTGTTTGGAATGGAGAGGGCCAGTGGTAATAATGGATTATATCAAACTCAGGGGGACATGAATACTGTAAATGGATATAGGTCGTAGCAGCGAGTAAATTTTATATTAGAGCTAGTTCTGCATTGTCAGTATCGTAAGAGAATAACTTGAGTTGGCAAGATGTGAGATTGCCATCTTACAGTTTTGCTTCTTGACGCTTTAATCAAGGAAGTTTCGTAATCAACACTGATACATGCATGTTACACGATGTTATGCAGGTGCTCCTATCCATCAGTTCACTTTTGACAGATCCTAACCCTGATGATCCATTGGTTCCTGAAATTGCTCACATGTACAAGACTGATCGCGTCAAGTATGAGGCGACTGCCCGATCTTGGACCCAGAAATATGCCATGGGATAAGAATCCTCTAGCTGATGACCAAGGGTTGCTACTCGCTACTCCTCGCTGGTAATTGCGAGACTAGGTAGGCTTGCTGCAATAAGGAGAAAAAAGACTTTGGAAACTTTGCTGGGCAATTAGCAGTACATGATGTCCACCCTGCGTAATATTAGAATTACAATGATAAGCTATACCTTAATTGGTGAACCAACTTTGGATACAAACCATGATATTTACCACCATCTTATAACTTGTTCTTCTTTTATACTGATATATATCATGAGTTGCTATTTCCTCCTGTGATGGTTGTTTTGTCATCACTTCAATGTGCAGTGGATATCTAGATAGCGACAATTACATAAAGCAGTAAATTTATTCTAATGCTTAACTGAGGTCAATTAGGAGAAATGTATCATACTTACTTGTGCTTTCGGACACGTAGGAAATGACACGGTGAACATGATGTGATCCTGACACTGTTGTTCAGTAACAATGCAGCAATGGGCCTTGTGTGTGCCGTAGCATAAATGGGCCACATTACAATGATCATGAATAACATTGACCAACGGCATCTACAAGTAGTCCGAATGCGACAACTGGGAGGTCACTGCCACGCCGGTGGTCTCACCGTGACCACAAGGTGCTCTGTCTATAATAAACGTTGCGAGATATGAAACAACGAGATCCATTTAATTAATACTGTCACGGCCACGTCTAACTTCCTTAGCGTAGACGTGGCGGTGACTCAATCCCCACAATCGTATTATTGTGGAACGCTAGATTCAATCAGGATGCACCAAACAAGTATTTCTACTGTCCGGTTACACATCACCCAACCTCCCAGCTTTAGCTTTTTTATACCATAGCACACCACCGTACATCATATCACACTGCAAGCACCACAGCCACAATCTTAGCCGCAGCCACCGGCGGCGAACCCAATCCTCAACCTGCCCACGTCGTAAACCACGCTGTACGTCTCCTGTTGCTTGTTGCCGACGATCGCCACCGTCCCGGAGGGCGCAAACGCCAGGCACGTCGTCGAGCTATCCACGTCGATCATCACGTTCCTGGGCGCCAGTCTTAGCGTGGCGCCCCCCTGGAACACCATCTCCACCGCCGGCACCGCCAGCCTACTTAGGCCCCCCTTGAAGCAGGTGTCGAGTATCGAGTACGCCGGCGCCCGCGGGTAGCCCCTCAGCGCTGCTGCCACCGCGCTGCTCAATGCGTCGTAAACGTCCGACGGGAGCCGCGTGATGACCGTCCCCGAGTCGATGACCGTCGGCGTACCGGTGTAGGCCGAGGACGACACCGGCAGACCTCGACCGCCGACGGTAATGCTGGTGAGCCTGACGAAGTACAAGGTGTCGTCCAACGAGCTCGACTGCATGGGGGTGTATGAGTACTGCCCCGGTTCGTAGGAGCCGATCGACAGGTATCCGGTGGATCCGGTGGTGGGGAGGCAGTAAGAGAAAGAGTAGCCCAAGCTTGGCGCAAGCTGAGATAGCAGGGAGAGCCTGTTACGCGCCAGGCCGATGAGGCCGGCGGACTGCCCGAAGAGGCCCTCGTTGTCCTGGCCGCAGCCGAAGACGAAGTTAGCCACTCTATGGCCGGAGCCTAAGGAGAGCGTGTCCTTGCTCAGGTAACCGACGGAGAAGGAGCTGTCACCGTAGCTGGCCTGGTAAATGCAGACATTGGACCGGGAGCACGCGGAAGGGTTGAGAGTGGCGGACTCGAGGCTGTCGCACTCGGACGCGGAGCAGGAGACGGCGCGGTAGGTGGCGGAAGACGCGGGGTTGAATACGGAGCCCACCTGGGCGTGGCAGGACACGCTGCAAGGGGAGCACTGGAGCCAGGAGAGGGAGGACCCGGTGTCGACCAACATGACGTAGGACTTGGCAGGCGTGCCGAGGTCGATACGGGTGATGTAGTTGCCGACGCCGATGGAATTGCCAGGGGAGAGGGGGACGGAGATGGCGGCTGGCCGGAGGAGAGAGGACACGGGCTTGGGCACGGACTTGGTCAGCCGGGCGGCGAGCGATCGGACGCGGGCCTCGTCGTGGGACAGGATGGCGGAGAAGGGAAGGTCGGGGAAGGGGGCCGGGGAGCAGGGGCTCCTGGGGTGATGGAGAGTGAGGTGGAGGCCCGAGCTGTTGAGGTTGCGGAGTGGATCTGCGTGCCAAGGAAGTCAACGCATTACATGTTCCATGTTAGTCAACACAAGCAATCATAAAAACGGTCGAGTCGCATATGATAGGTGTAAATGTGTTCGGAGGATAAAAGAAACACTACTATGACTTTTATTTCGTTCTCTCTCTTCTTTTGTTGACTTTTTTAGACCTGGTTGTCGACAACACAAGAATATATATAGTGGTTGACGGTGGACCCATTACTTGCACTTGCCACCATTTGGTCGTTTCCACATAACCATGTGAAGCTTATCTGTTGACCAGTCTTGAATGCTTCCTGGTCAACAGCCTGATCAAGAGACAGCTTCATCAATCGCTTGTTATGAATGGAATGTGAATTGCCAAAGTATTGCAAGGAACAGAGGACCGAGGGAAGAAGTATGTGACGAGCAAAGTTCTCTCTCTTCCTTTCTAATACTATAATGATCAAAAATGATGTTTGAGCTTCTTCTGAATTATTTAATTCCTCTCGGTTCGTAAAGCAAAAGAAAATAAAGCAGATGGAAAGTAATCAGGCATCAAAACGTTGGAAGACATTTCTGAAACTTCCTACCTCGATAAGAACCTGTATTGAGTTTTCTTGACAATTCATCTCATCTAAAAGTTGACTGATCAACATAATATGTTCAACACCATCATAAACTTTTTTGCCAGAGTGGATTATATATATATATGTATATATTGTGAGAGAGAGAGAGAGAGAGAGAGAGAGTACCCATGAAGTTGGCAGAGCAGGAGCTGTTGGGAACATCGTTCAAGGGAGATGATGCTGCTGAGAGCAGGAGGTAGAAAGGTAGACAGAGAAGCAATCCCATCTCTCCTAAGACCTGGACACCGGAAGGTACTTTGGTGCTCGGACATTGTGGGCTCTATATAGGGATTCCAAGGTAGCACGAGGTACTTCTTTGGTGGTGGTGGTGGTGGTGAGAGCCTGAGAAAAGTAGCTTTCAACTCTTGAAAAAGAAGAAGTGGGTGGAACTTCAACACCATCTGAAAATTGAGGTGGATGGTGGTGACACCCACCCAATTGTAGCTCGACTGTCGTATCCTAGAAACCCAAAAAATACAAAGAAAAGAAAATTTGAAAGATCCCACATTATTCCAGAAGAGAAGAAAAAAAAAGGAAAAGGAAAAGGAAAAGGAAAACAAAAATCCTTTTTGGAGAACCCACAAGATTCTTTCTCCCTCACAAGAAGTTTGGCATAGAAAGGTGATCAATGAATTCACCAACTTAACACCCAACTGATTAGCAATTAAATGCATCCATCTACCGCCACTCTACACAGTAATTGCTACCACATTCAAGTGGCCATTGTCCACACTCCATATTCATGGACAAATTAAGGTTCAAAAGATGGAGAAGAAGCTCGGTGAGGTGACCTTTTCATTTCGGCATCTTCATCGACTTGATTGCAGACTAAATAAAGCAAACCAAGTTGCACTTGTTTGTATCAATCTTTTGGATCTTATGAACCTTACAAGCAAGTCCACTTTCTTTAGATTTCATCACTGACCTGTCTGACTCCTCTGCTTGGAGTCCCTGAAAGGATCCATTTGTTTCGCCATGCTTGGATTCTGAAATGAAAATATCAGGTAACTTTGACATTCTACAATCTGGAAATAAAGTTTGATCCCATATGCCTAGGCATGCATCATTATATTTCCAAATTGCTTACTGCATTTGGTGAAATGATCCATTCCATGCATCAGTCGTAAAGATTTCGTAAAATTCGATAGGTATCTGAAGCAGGAACCAATCCATGTGAAATGTTTGGTGGATACCTGATCGAATCTGAAGTGACAAAATAAATTATCCTCTCACAGATCACCAAACTATCACCATTTAGTTTCATCCAATCCGTGAGTAAATGCTTCATGGTTATTGCAGGGAAAGAATTGTTTCTTTGGCAGGAAAAGAACACTGAATGGTATGTACAAAATCATGTTTATAACTAGGTGATTGTAACTGTGATACCAATCGAAAGCTAAACGACGATGAAGAATGGTGAAAACAAACATAGTCATGATGTGAGAATGAGTTCTCAAAGAAGACATTTGTTACTGACCGATCCATGCATGCAGCCGACCGATGGTCAGTCAGGGCAGAAATTGTTACCGAGATGTACTTGTTGGCATGCAAATGCTCGAAGTAGGGAAAGGAAGATAGGAATCACAAGTTGAAGATGAGCATTGATTTAGACAATTGTGTTGCCATCAGTTAGCTAGATATCACTGTCAAATTATCACCAACAGACGATTCATCAAAGACTTGGATTACATGAAGCACCACCAGTTGCTGCAGGCGAAAGACCGGCAACCCAAAACAAGGATTCCTGTGCTGGTTTGGCGTCTAAAATTAACAGATGAAGGTGAATCTAGCAATTTTATGAGGCAGAAGAATTGGTTGGCCTAACGGGATGTCACAGTATCCATGGCCTTGCTGAAGTGTTTGGATTCAAGACATGTCCAAGACAATCTGGACAAAGATATTTCTCGGCCAACTGACATAAATCCTAGAGAAAGCAAGTGAAAGCAGCTAAACAAGGCTAAGATGATAAGCAATCGGTGTTGAGTTTTTAGAATTAACAATTAGTTCTCGTATTAATATTGAAGATTACTTGGAAGCTATGCAAGAGTTACTGGAGAAATCTTTGAATCTTGATCCAGAATGGCGTGCCAAGCCTCTATCTGGCACAGAAAACCTCTTCTTTTGGAGCAAAAGTGGTCTCAGCCTTGTTGATCTCAATAGCAATATTTATTCTTTTTATAGTTGGTGAAACAATCTAACAGAAGATACATGAAAAAAGATTATTTGAAGGGACAAGGCATAAAGATTACTTGCCGATATTGGGTGAGCATAAAGTTGGGCTAAAATGACCTCTTTTCCTCGTTTAATACAAACAGTAGTACACAGAAAAATAGAAATGGAGGAATATTTAATGTAAAGAGTTCATAATTGTTTTCGCTAGTTCGTAGCATTCAAGACATACAAGCACAAAGAGAGACATGTAGGAGAACAAGAAGAAAAGGTTCATCTTTGAGATGAGATCAGATTCATAGAATCTCCTTTCCGTCTTCCTTTGCAAACAAGAGTTCTAATGGAACATCAAGACTTCTTTGTGTTCTTTCCTGCCAACAAATTCATTACTCCACCGAGAGGACGAAGCTGCAGAGCTGCATCAGCATTACTGTGATGTGAGGTCATACTACAGAGCTAGCTGCACCCGTGGCCTGCTCTTACGAGTAGCTTGTGACATGGGTCTGCTAAGGCCAATCGACTTCACAAGGAATGTTCAGCTGCCTTGCTTTGTCAGCTGAGCTTGACATCGCAACCTCTTGACGCATGACTTGTATCGTGCAGATGTTATGCACATCACTGAAACAGCAGATGGTGATGTGACATGCTTTGACTCTGATGAGATGAGATAGATAAGAATTGCAGACAGGTTGGGGATCAGTTTTCTCCGAGAGAAGACTAATGTCCCATGCCCTTTCCACGGTAAAACAAATCAGAGAGTAACAGTCCAAATGAGATAATATTTTTTGTGATACACCTTATAACATCAATGAATATAATATCCTCATTTATTTTTATAATTTGAAAGTGAATAAAAATTTAAATTAACTTATATCATGGTTATTTTTAAGCTAACTGCTTGGCTCGAGTAAGAATTAGTTTGGAGAACGATTGTCATGACCAACCTTAAGATAACTAATTTGTTAACTTTATTAAACTTAAGTCAACAATCTAAAATATTTAAGTTGAAGTTAAGTACATTATAAATTATCGTAAGTCTTAGTCTTCAAATATCTTCTCTAAGTTTTTATTGGGTTTCACGGAACGGATTCTATATATGTGTGATCCTTTAGACCCGACTCTTTTTGACTTAGTGAATTATTATTTTCATAATAATTTACTCAACTTATCGACTATAGATGTACTAGACCACTAATGAGGATATAAAGCGTAATAACCTTTGTATATGAACAAATACTCTATGATATGCAGCGAAATTAAATGAAATCACAATCAAATAGAACACTAAGATATACGTGGAAAATCCCTCCAATATGAAGGGTAAAAACCGAGGCAAACTAGAGATAATCAACTATAAAAATAATGAATATACAAATCTCAATCTCTTACCCTAAACCCTAGCAACAATCATAAGAGAACAATTGAGATACAAGGATCACGTCACTGTCCACAATATTTAAAACCTCCCCAAGTAATCACAGCAAGAGTCTTCTGTATATTTGATCTAACTTGAGATGAGAACACTACTAGATGATTGAGAATAGTCTCTCTGCGTTGTCCTTGTTCTTCCTCGTTATTTCAGGCATCGTGCTATCAAGCCCATACAGAATAGACTCAAGTCTCATTCTAATCAGATTCTCTTATAGAACTCTTTCTCTCTCAATCCGAATGACCATGACTATGGATTTGCTTGAGTAAGAAAACATAGGATATATCTCTCGTGATACCAAGAGAAGATGATCCTTTATTAATACTTAATTGTCCTTGTAAGATTGTTTACCACTCCCGATAATCGATTGTACTAGATCTTGATGTTTCGGACCTACAAGTCTGGTATCAAAGAGTATAGTACTCATATAGGACATCCTTGGTATCTCAAGTTTAAGGATCAGACATATAACTAGGACCACAAAATTGCTATATGACAATGAGGTATCATTAACCATTCATCATTCCATGAGCAGATCAATCAGCGAACTCATTCTCTAACGAGCACCTACATTGTATCCCTAGTGTCTTCACATGAGCAACTATGAGACCAGCCGCCTCCATAATATGGATAGGTATACAATGCACTAGTTTGTCCGGGTATCTTGATGTCCCTCTCGAATGACCTATGACTGAAATTATTTAGGGTTTGTGTTTAAAAGCGAATCAATCTCATTATCGTGATCTCATCATGATCCGATTCTCATTGCACAGATCCATTGACATCACAATATATATAACATGTAACATAAAGTGAAAAATACTAATACTAATAAATAAAGAGATTGTGCAGCATGTTTCGCATGCCATCATTTACGTAATTAGCTTGTAAGGCATATATGATTAGCACCTATGACCGATTCTCATTACACAGATCCATAGATATCACAATATATGTAACATGTAACATAAAGTGAAAAAAATACTAATAATAATAAGTGAAGAGATTGTGCAGCACATCACACGTGTTATCATTTACGTAATTAGCTTGTAAGACACCTATAACTAGAATCTTTAGGGTTTATGTTTATGGGTGTATTGGTCTCATTATCATGATCTTGTCATAATTTAATTCTCATTCACAGATCCAAAGACATTATAATATATATTTATTACATAATATAAAATAAAAAAAATATAATAATAATAATAACAAAAAAGATTATGTAGTATGTCACATGTGTCATTAACTCACGTGATTAGTTTACAGGGCACCTGTAACTAACATGTATGATATGTCATTATATTATTACTTGTTAGAACTCTCATATTATCAACCTCCCCATCAGGCACATAATGCCTTATTTGGTAGGCTATCTGGCCATGTCATCCATTGTATATGGATATGTTAACTTTTGATCATTTGGTAGATGCTTTATGGTAGACTTGACTATGTTGACTATGTTGTTTATGTGCGATGCTTCATGGCTAGAGTTAGTCGCATCATGGTCGGATTTGATCGTATCATGTCGAGTGATGCCTCGTGGTCATATTTAAGTTAACCATCATGGTTTAGGGACATTTTAAGGCCATATTCGATCGTATCATTATCTAGTGATATTTTAAGGTCAAAAGCGATTGCATTGTGATCGAGGGAGGTTTTTCGTGATTAGATTCAATTGCATTGTTGTTGAGTAATACTTTATGGCCAAATTCTATTGCATCGTGGTCGGGGATGCTTGGTAATCGAATTCGGTCATGTTATTAAGCGATGCTTTGTGGTAAGAATCGGTCATATCATGATTGAATTTGATCGCGTTGTGGCTAGAGTCGATCATGTTGTTCACACCATGTGCTATTAACTTTTGGGAGATGATGCTTTAAAAGCGGGTGAACTGAGGTCAATGGAGCACCGAGACATGGTCATCACGAAGGTCCCCAATTTGGTGGGTGGAGTGACTCCAACTGCAACTATTGAAGTTTCTGATGATGCCGAGGAGACCTAAGGCATTGAACTTATCTCGACGTCTGAGGCAATTGTTGTGGTCGATGACTCCAACCAAGGAGGTGAGGAGGCACTCAAGCCCGTCTGTGCCTGCCTTCATAGCCACTTTAAATTTGTTTTCTTTCTTTTTCTTTTTGTCGTCGAGAATCCCCTCTCTTTTTGGCTGTGAGCTTAACATGCAATGGAAGATGCGATTTTATTCAATCAAATTATAAAATTTTATAATTTGATTGAATAAAAGTTTACCGACATGGGAGATGCGATTCCCAGCTTGGGTTTAGAGAGAGGAAGGAGATGGAACAGAGGGATTCGATATCGGGACCCTTACAACACCAACTCGAGCCCGAATGAGTGGGCCTCGTCCAGTATGGGCCGGTAACAAGTTTGGGTTCTGATCACCGCCGGTGAGAACATGGCACCCGGATATCAACGTTCTCCAAAGTCGAGAAAGCACCTTATTCTTCGACCGATGTACGGTAAACCCACTCCCGAATATTCGGACCCCGATATCTGCTCACCGTATTTGAGGATAAACAGTTCAGTTCGAATAATATTGCAAGTCCTCTTTTCATGCAGCTTATGTCTGGTAAACTCACCAGCGTGTCTTCATACTTCAATTTCCACGTTATGAAGACTTCATTCCAAGAAAACAGAGCACATTGGACACTGTACTTCGAGTAAACAAAATCGTGGGATATCTTCAACATTCTACTTCACTGATGGAGCAAAACAATTCCTACATCACCAGCGTATCTCTAGAAACAAAAGTCTGAATCAAAGGTTTGATGAACAAAAGAAAACATCATTTACACATAGATTTGGATACTTGAATCACAATTCTATACAACACACCTCAACATCGCAAACATTTGCAGCCTCAAGGAACTGTTTACACTCCAAGAGGATGTCCTAACATTGTAGAGCAGCGTGTCGAAGAGTTGATCGCTCAGTTAATAGATGTGGATCTCAGACATATAAAAGTGGATATTACTGGTATTCACGGACTTGAACACCATGCGTCTCGTTAAGCTGATTATGTACCAGGTGTTCATAAGTTTCTCCACCAACGATCAACTGCAGCGAAAGTTGAATGATCCACTCCATATCAAATGAGAGAAGTAATAAATTGAATAAGAAGTAAGAATTAGTCTTAAAATGAGAACATAATAGCAACAAGGAACAAACCATGTGGTGTGAGAAACATAAGCTCAGACTGACTTCAAAAAGAGAGTTCGATAAAAGATTTCAAGAGTCAATCTCGTGGCAGGTTCAATCAAAACTATCAAATTATAATTCTAATACAAACAATCAACTACTGTCTCTGCAATCACAGTGTAAGGTCAGCGTGATCCTTATATTATCTATCGGTCAAGGGATGAAAAAGTATAATTGGTGAGGATTTAAATTCTTGACGATAACTGGAAAAATTCTAACACAGGCAATTTGCTTTGCTGGCAGTGGGTTGCCCAAACAGCACTTTGATTACAAGTGGGCAAAACAAGTGTTGGCACTCTGGATAATGGGGCTGTGTCACGACATAAGTTCCAAAAGAACCCACTTTCAAGAATTAACTAAATAACTCCAACTAAGGGTGCGTGTTTATTGTATCGATATGATCTTTTTCAAAGACAACTTAAGATAATTTGGTTTCACACGTTTAAATCAATCAAACTTTTCCTTACATAACCCAATTCAACCAGAGGATTCTAGATCCGAGCTAACCTATGTATTTAATCTGATAAATTACTTGCAATTCAGGTCTACCTAAACCAATACAACAAATGGAGTCCAATTTGTTTCCACTATACCACCAATAACCAAACTCATTGGAACTGGATCTTCTGGGTACTCGACTTTCTTTCCTAGTAAAAGCTACAAACTAATTTTCACTTTTAATGGAACGAACTATGTCTAAATGTCTACTGGTATCTCCTAAAAAGTGAGATTTATCAAGTTCTGCAGTGTTGATCAATTTGTTGACCAATGCAATGCCAGATGGGTTTTCAGTTGTCTTTGGAGTGATAGCAGGGATTTATACCATTATAGTTACTAATTTATTCCCAACTGGACAGACTAAACTGTTTGTAGATATGATGAGAGTTGTCAAAAAGAATTAAGTACCTCAAAAGTTTTCCGGGCTGTCATCTAACTGTTTCTCATCTTCAATATCCACCTCAAGAATTTCCTATTAGAACCAACCATGAGTCGTTGTCATTTTAATATCTAGTTCAAAGAAAAATATATAGCTGCCAGATGGACACATAAATTATAAGGTAACTTACAGGGATTCGATTCTTAAGATAATTACTGATCCGTTCTAAAACTGTGTTTCGCATGTGCCAAAATCGACCCTTCAGTCTAATCTTCACAAAAGGACCATCCAGTTCAGCAAGATCCACCTGACCTGATATACATTTAAGAGTCACTCCAACTATATATAAAGAACACCAACAGAATACACTTAACTTTCAATTATTTAGCTCACCTGTTATGCCAACTGACGTGTCAAAGAGCTGTGCAAACTGAATCATGTTAAAAGAAGAAAAATGTTAGTATATATACATTTGAATTTATCACTACTTGTCATGTCAAAACAAATTCACTTAGAAATCCAAATTATATCTAACATGACAAAATATCATGACAAGATTGTTAGGGAAAAAGTCAGTGATGTCTTAATCAACCCGATGCGGTTCGGGCCCATGTGGGCAAGAGGGATGAGGTGGCTTGAGCACTCCTTGGGAGGCTGAGGAAGACTCGGGTGTATGCTCCAAGGATGATCTGCACGAAGATCGACGCTAGATGGGTTTCTCGACCTAATCTCTCTGACACTCAAGTCAGTCTCAACAAGACTAGAGTAAATTTAGTAAAAAATAACTGACCGCTATTATTGTGCCAAAGGTAGCTTTTTATAGTGGGTTAAAAAGGAGGAATATTCCAAGGAATGTTCTTGGATGAAGCATTCCCTTGTCGCCTTTTTGGACTGAGTCAAGTAAAAGGAGTGAGTCAAGTACCATGCCAGCATAACCTTGATCTGCAAGTTATTCCTTGCTTGCTTCTGACTGTGCAAGGGGGCCAGTGGCTACTATATGCACAAGATGGATAAGGTGGCTCGAGCACTCCTTGGGAGGTTGAGGAAGACTCGGGTATGCACTCCAAGGATGGCCTAAATGAAGATTAAGGCCAAATGAATTTTCCAATCTGATCTATCCGATGCTTAAGTCAGTACGTAGAGTAAATTTAGTAAAGAATAACTAATCTCGATTATTGTGTCAAAGGCAGCTTAAAAAGAGGAATAGTTCACAGAATGTTCGGTGACGGAACATTCCCTAACCATCTCTCTGGACTAAGGTCCACTTGGCCCGATCATTCGGCAGATCCTGCTCCTCACCGTTGACTGTACTGCCATGTGACGAGCTGCTATTGGCGAAGAAGATTTCCCCTGCCAAAGACAAGACTACCAGCATTCCCTAAGCAACGCATCACTACGTGAGTCATGCTCAACTCAGTAATAAAAGAAGATAATCATCTCTCATGAATTCTCATTTCCCTAAATAAACCCGGTCCAGATTTTCAAAATGTGATACATTTTGCTTTGGATTTCTTTAAAAAAGGAACAATTCGATCCATCAGTTAAAGAAATTCGGCATTAGCACCACATAAACAATCTGCAAAAACCTAGAAAGAAATGATTTTTCTTTCTTCCTGCTTTAGATTACTAAAAGAAAGCGGCACTTGCCTCCGACCTGGCGTCAATTAGGACCTGCCGGATGTTCTCCTCCGTCAGATCGAGAGGAGGGAGAGCTGCGGAGATCGTCAAGGAGC
This sequence comes from Musa acuminata AAA Group, assembly GCF_036884655.1. Classification (NCBI taxonomy): domain Eukaryota; kingdom Viridiplantae; phylum Streptophyta; class Magnoliopsida; order Zingiberales; family Musaceae; genus Musa; species Musa acuminata. The sequence continues at coordinate 46,190,801 of NC_088332.1, forward strand.
GCCATCTTCGGCCGAACGCCTTCAGTCTTGGAGGATGGAGGCTTGGATTTCTCAGCGATGGGATTAGGGTTCGGAGTTGCGCAATTTTGGGTCGGTTGGAGAGAGAAGAGAAGGAAAGGAAAAGCGACGTCGTCGAAGCCATCACGTTTTCGTTGTGTTTACGAGGAGACGAGAGGAAGAAGAGAGGGGGGAGAGAGCGCTTCCTACTACACGGCTCATCTTATCCCCTTAGTGGACTTCTTTTCAATGGATGGATCGGGTAGGATCTAAGTAGACCCGATCCGATTATGGACCCGGTTCGAATCAACGCCCATTCCTCATTCCCTGTGTCTCGTAGTAGAAAAGGCTATTAGGAATGAAGGTGTTAGTTATTGTCGTTTATAGAATTTATTCATTTTTCATGATAAATAGTCGATCTTTCAATGTAAAAGTCTCAATTATTCATAAAATTTTTGTTATCCCCACTTTCTTGATTGATGTCCAAGTTACCCTCATTTGCTAAGCCCCAATCATTTTTCTTCCCAATGATTTTTTCTACTTCAGTCCAAGATCGACATCATCTACGAGAGCAATAACTTGCATAGCATATTCGATATTAAGAAAAAGAGGATATTATAAAGACTAATTCTCTCAATCATAGTAACACGGTATTATTGGAATGTATGTTTTACATTTATTCTTGATAGTCAAAATTTTGTGAACTTTCCCAATTTTGTAATCTTTGTTTGTATAAATATCATTCAAAATTCAAGATTCTCATATGTCATTTCATTGTCTTTCAAAAGAAGCATGGCTAGCGATCGCGATGATGTTATCGTGGCAAGGATCCCCAGTGATGTTGTCGACTATAAAATCCTCCCACGACTCCCCTACAAGTCTCTCTCTAGGTTCAAGTGTATCTGCAAGAAGTGGCATCACCTCATCTCACACGACATCGTATTTGCGCATGAGCAGTCACGCCATGGGTCGCCCATCTCCTTCGGCTACGTTTACCAACACAAACAAAGCATCGACTTCATCCCCATCGACATCCCCGGCGAGCTCAACGTATGCATCGCCAACTCATCCTTTTTCTCCCTTCCCATCGGCGCAGAGTGCATAAGGATTACTGCCGTCGTCAATGGCCTCCTCTTGCTATTTTTGCGAAGAAAAAGTGACGAGCAAAATGATAGTATGTGCTCTATCAATTATCCGGATGCGATCGGCAAATTCCATTATGTGTGGAATTTGGTAACCAAAGAAGGCCATGTCATCCCGAAAACCGATCGTCATTGCTGGTTTGTCGGACTTGCCTTTGATCCTTGGATCACTCCAGCTTGTTACAAACTAGTAAATCTCGTACAACAACGAAAAGGGATCCGAGAAGAGTTCTCTTTCGATGTTTACTCCTCTCGCACTGGAAAGTGGACTATGTCCGATCACAAGTTTGTCATCCCTAAAGGCACAAGAACACTGTGGAATATATTTTGTGCAGGACGAATCATATATTGGGCTAGCAATCCCTACGTACTGTGGTTTGACGTGGAGAAGGATGTTGCAGGTTACACACTGCTACCGCAGCTCGAAGCTTTGGGGGGGTCCCGACATGTGCTTGGGGCGACGAATGATGGAATTTTGACGAGCACTCATATGTTGCAACACAGTGCAATAACAGTATGGATGATGAGCGAGGATGGAGATTGGGTCAAGAAAGTTTCCTTAGAGAATGTGCCCACAGTATCATCCGAATTCAAGCTATTCATACCCCTCCCATTCACGGGAGGTGATAGGATTTATATGGAGATGTTATCGTATTGCATGAGTAAAAGAATATTGGTTTGTTATAATATGAGCACCCGAGAGATGACGATGATCGGTGAGATGAAGGATGTCTGGCCACCATCCAAATGCTTATACATAGATTACAATCGTATTGCTAGATTAGGTAGCCTTGGCATTACAGAATCTTGAGTTTCTTGCCAAGGTTGTTTAGATTTGTTTGAGTCTGTAGTTTAGTTTACAGGTAGTGATGCATATATAAATAGTATTGCAAAGTCATTGACTTGTTAGTACTATTGCAAAATCCAATGAATGCCTTTTAGTACTATTCTTTCTCGAAAATATTCATTTTCAATATTAGATAGCATTAGTATCTTAAAATGTTGAGTTCTTTGGCTATGCTTAACTACACTTGTTTCAATCCATCGTTTACGGATGATGATGCATATATATATACATATACATACATATATAGTAGTCTTAAGTCACAAACTTATTACACATTATGTTTTTCAGCACAAACACATGTAGACAAGTGGTTTATAAAATTTAGTCATTTTTCATGGCAAATATGAAACCTTTCAGATTAAAAGTCCAAATTAATTATAAAATTTGTGTTGAAAGCTCCTTCATGGTGAGTATCTCGAAGTGTTGTGTCGACTTTTGGATCTGTAGCAATACGCAGAATTATCATATTTATATTAATTGGTCAAAGGAACGTTAAATCAATCAAAACTATTTTATGAAATATTTTCTCATATTGATATGAGTATAAGTTTCATGTGTTGAGTTCGATTGATCGAAAATATCGATCATATCATTTGATTCCGATTATCTTTTAAAATTTTGCCTCCAACAGCAAATAGTGGATGCATTTTCGACCTTGTACACACATGTTTTCACGCGGAAAATTATTTATTTTATTTTATTTATTTATTTAATTAATTTATTTATTTATTTATTTATTTATTTATTATTATTATTATTATTATTATTATTCCAGGATGAACAATTAAAATATGTTGTATTAATATAGTTTGGTGGAGTGCACGTCCAGAAATGCGCAAGTCCGAAACCAATAAATGCTTCGATTCCTCCTCTCTTCATAAGATATGCCCCAACCCCACTCAAGAACTGAACAGCTACCCTAATGATGATTGAACTGTTATCATATGTTGTAGGGGTGAATGGATATGCTAGGCCAATTCTTCCGCGACTAAGCTTAAGTTTCTTCAGATCCAAAGTATGTTTTTGGTTAACCAGCATCAGAATGCAGCTTATACTTCCTTCGTGTTTCATATTGCCATTTACTCTCCATTGATCTGCCGCCATACTCCAGCATGAAAATGAATCATTTCCACCATAATGTATAATGTGTGTGTCGGCAGCTGATTTCTCGGTGCTTCTGATGGCCACAATAGAGTATTGTTACTTTAGTATTCCATGCTGCGGTATATATATGAGTTACGATAATTTATTGACTATAAATGATATATCTGAACGGGTGAGAGTCAAATACTGTAAGGAGTTAAGAATTTGTAGATATTAAATTGAATCTGTAGTAGGGATTTCATCATATAATTTGAGTGATTCACTAGTAGAGAGAGGAGTTGTAATCTCTTTTGTATCTTACATATTTATCTTTGATAATAAATCTTAAATATACTTTCTTTCTCATAGGAAAGATAAATATTAGGAAGAGACTAAATATTAATTTCACTTCTACAAAGTAGCTCAAAGTTCCTAGATCTTTGAGGGAGAATCGATCAACCAATTTCTTTAGGAATGCCCGAGTCTCCAAAGAATCATTGTCCGTGATAATAATATCATCCACATACACCAAAAGATATATTGTGCTTCCATTGTGTTGGCATATGAATAATGAGGTATCAAACTTGGAATTTATGAATCCACTTGAGGTCAGAAACGAGCCAAGTTCAGTATACCAAGCTCTTGGAGCTTGACAAAGTTCATAAATAGTTTTTTGTAGTTTGCAGACATGTCTCGGATACTGAGGATGAACGAAACCAAGAGATTGCTGTATAAAGACATCTTCAGTCAGATACCCCTGTAAAAAGACATTGTTAACAACCAATTGTCATATGTACCAGCCTTTTGAGATGGTCAAACTCAGGATAAGATGGATTGTTATGGGCTTAACAACGGGACTAAATATATCTGTGAAGTCGACACCAGGTCGTTGATGAAACCATTTGACAACTAGACGTGCTTTATATCTAGCAATGGATCCATCTGGGTTCCGCTTAATTCGAAAGACCCATTTACACCCGATAATATTTTATGTATGATGAAAGGGTACTAAAGTCCATGTAAAGTTATGGAGGAGAGCATCATATTCTTTACACATAGCTTTAGTGAGGAGATTTTTGCGCTTGGGTGATTGTAGTGGGTTTACTAGCCTCAGTGGAGAAATTTGTTATAGCATGTAGGTCAAGGACTTGACGTGATTTGAAAATATCGCTTTTAGAGCGTGTTGTTATTAGATGTCTAGGGGCGATGGAAGTGGTAGATTATGTTGTTGGTATAGCCGAGGGCGAGTCACTATCATGCGCCGTGCCAACCGTCGACACGTCAATATCACTAGGCCTAGGAGAAGGTAAAGCTAGTGGCAATGTTACCGAGGGTATTACTTCATCAATAGGGGAAACTTGTGAGTAAGAGAGTGGAGAAAAAATAGAGGGAGTGAGAAGTTGTTTAATTGGAGTAATAGTAGTATACGGATCTTGAGAGTAAGGACTTGACGGTGTCGTTGGGGATTCGTGTGACGAGATCGGAGGGATACTCCAGTGATGTATATTTATCGGAGTAGCCTGCATAGTAGGATGATTTTAAAAAGGAAAGACAGACTCCTAAAAAATAACTTGATGTGATATAAAAACTTTTTTAGTTTGGGGTTCATAGCATTGAAAAGCATTATATTCAAGAAAGTAGTTTATAAAAGTGCAAAGCTTAGATCATAGGGTTAGCTTATGTGAGGCATAAGGACGGAGCCATAGATAACATAAACAGCTATAAACTTTGAGTTTATGAAAGTTTGAAAGCTTGTGAAATAGTTTTTCAAATGGTGATTAGTATTGTAAGACCGGAGTGAGCATACGATTAATAAGATAGACTGCAGTTTAAAAAGTTGATGACCAAAAAATTGGTGGCATGGATGCTTGATGTAGAAGTGAGAGACCAGTTTCAACTATATGTCGATGTTTGCATTCGGCAGAGCCAACCAATTGGAGAGTTTGTGGGGGTGACTTGAGGTGTTGTATACCACAAGCGGAGAGGCAGGATGCGAGGACTTGATATTCGCCTCCGCCATGAGAGTAAACTGTTCTAATGGAAGATTGAAAAAAAATTTCGACCAACTTTCTAAAATTAATAAATACTATGGAAACATCAGTTTATGGTGGAGAGGATATAACCATGTATACTTAGTGAAATAGTCTACAAAAATGACATAAAAGCGAAACTTGTCAAAAGAAGGAATTGAGGCAGGACCCTAAACGTCAGTATAAATAATTTCAAATGGTTTAGAGCAAGATATGGAGGATGTCCCAAAATGCAGTCTATGACTTTAATTACAAAGACAAGCATCGCAATGAGTGATAGTATGATTGATTTTAAAGGTATGTAGAGAATAACGAGAAAGTAATTTTTGCTGGATAAAAGATAAGGGATAACAAAGACGACGATGTCATACATCAACTGGAGCTGCAATTGACAAGTGAATAGTAGGCTGGGTAATTTGCGAAGCAGATAGCCACTCATAAATGTTATCTTTGTTCTGGCCCTTGACTAAAAATGCCTCCATGTTCAAATCCTTGACAAGAAAAGAGTCAGGAAAGAATTCAATGAAGGTATTATTTTGTTTACAGAATCGAGAAACGAAAATGAGGTTTCGTTTAATGTTAGGTACATATAGAATATCGTCAAGTGTAAAAGTTGTGGTAAGTGAACTAAGCGTGGAGGAACCAAAATGAGTAATAAAAATTCTTTTACCATCATCGATGATGATATCTTCATTTCCATCATAGTTATTGTGGATGAACATGTTTTGAAGATCAGATGTGATGTGATGAGAGGCACCAGATTCCACAATCTAATTTGGTTGGCTAGTAGTCGAAGTAGCCATGAAATTTGCTTAAGGCCACCGTGATGGAGCAAGGAGCCTAAGGCAAGATCGATAGACTTTCGCGAAATGTCCAATTTTATCACACAGTTGACAAACGACTCTTTGGTGACTTGTGATGTCAGGACACCACGATTGATGATTATGAAAGTTGTCACCTTAATAGGGATGGGGGGGTTTGGTTTGGGACTCATAGGGTCAGGAGGCAGCTTAGCTAGACCTTTGTTGATGTGCTTATTATACTGGTTGCTCTTCCTCTTGGAGTGTTGACTGACCTGAGCTGTAATAGGTGGTCCAAGCAACCTATCATCACGCTTCAAGTACGTCTCATAGTCTGTCAACTTGTCATAGAATTCTTCGAATGATATTGGTGAGTCGCGTGCCCAAAGTGCTGCTATCAGTTCTTTGTACTCGCCTCCTAGGCCATTGAGGGTATGGATTAGGACTTCTTCATCACTAAGGGAATGACCTATCAAAGCCAAGTCATCGATGATAACTTTAATATTATATAAATAATCAGCAATAGTACTTCCCTCTTGTTTCATTTTCATCCGATTGGAGAGAAGGTCGAGCATGCGAGTACGCGAGCGATTTGCCAAGATGGTTTGCAACTTATACCACGCTTCTACAACAATGCAATCGTGCATGAAGATATCAGTGGGAGAACGGATCCAACAACTGAGGCTTGAATTGCTTGGAGGATGAGGCGATCTTACCGTAACCATAATTTGTGGGCTGGATTTGACACTAGACTAGATTCTCTTGGCATGTTGACCATTGCATGTGGACACTGGAGAGAGCCATCAACATAACCTAGGAGATCATATATAAATAGAAGATTAGAAAGTTATGCCCGCTAAGATGTATAGTTGCCGCCTTTGGATAATTTGAAGGGAATGAGTGCTGCAGTATTGATGATGATAAGATCTGTAGATTGAGAATTACTATGGTTCCCTACAGGAACAATAAATAGGATGTTAGAGGTAGACAATGAAGACATATGAGGATATATATTTCAGGGAGTCATCAACTATAGAAGGGTCGCTACAGTCGAAGGCTAAGTTGCTACAGTTTTATAGATCCGCTAGAAGATGACAAAACCGTTTACAATGCTGCACTGCTTCTTCCAGAGGTACGGTTGCACCAGTGTGTGAGAGAGCTCTGGTACGTAGTCAGTTCTGGTAGGTGACCGCCTTCAAAGTGCAGACAGATGCACTGAAATAAAACTGTGATAGAGCTAGTTGATCGAGAACGACTGTCTTAATCTAAGTGTCATAGAAATAAGAATTATTTGCATTAGTATTAAATTCAGTAATTAATAATACTGTAGAAAGATTGTGATAGTAAAGTTGCAAAGCTTCTCCTTTATTATCTATCTTGCCTCAAATAAAATGTAGATTCTTCACTGCTTTGGATGGCATTTTGCTGAAGAGGAAATATGAGATGATGGATGACTAGGCGGCATTTTCTCGGGTACTCGTTGCAAGTGTTGAAGGTGACATATCAAGAGAACCATTTATTTAAAAGGGCATCCTCCTCCTCCACAAAAGTACTCAAAGGTATGTTACAGTCCCTCCGCCGACTCCCATTCCTCTTCTAGATATTATTATTTTCTGATGGTCACATGATGATGAGAGTTGGTAATTTTCTATGTTGCGTCATAGCTTTCTGCTAATCTAATTCCTTTTGCATTTGGAGAGAGCTTCTACAGCGATGCTGGAGAAAGCTGCAGCGATGCTGGAGAGAGTTGTAACGATTTCTCCAATGATGCTGGAGAAATCTACAGTGTTGGAGCGATGCTGGAGAGAGTTGCAGCGATTTCTATAGCGATGCAGGAGAGATTTTTGCATCGTGAAGTAGTGGTTATCGCTCCGTCGGTCTGCAGGAACCAGCGTAGAGAGGAAGAAGCAGATGCGCCATAGAGAGGAAGAAGCACCTTTGTTGCTTTAGATTAATGCTGCCAGAGGTGCGTCGAGGCAGAGGAAATGACAGGCGACTGCTGGCTCAGGTAGGAGAACATTGGTAGCGGTGAATGAAGCTGTGATTTGATTGACAGCGAAGAGAATAGGCCACCGAGCAGACCAGCGAAACAGTGTAAGTCCGACATGAACAAGGGCTGCAATAGAGAGATCTACTAATAGTGATTCGGTAGTCGATGATAAAGTCTCATCGGAATCAGATCTGGAGATCGGATCAGAAGCGATTGCAGGGAGATGGTTTGTTATTGCTAGCGAGGATGATGGCGAGGATGGAGCAGCAGCGTCGGTGAGGGAAGATGCACAGCAACGTTGAGGGAAGAAGCACCCGTGTCTGTAGCACTAGAGACATCAACGCAAAGTGGCAGCGTCAGCATCCAGCACCTCTGCTGCAATAAGCTCTAGGCAAGCGGCTCTGATACCACGATAAAATATGAGATGTAATTACAGAGTTCATTTAAATAGTAAACTTTGATAGCTATTTATGCACATAACCAACATAATAAGAATACAGCTTAAACTCAGGAAGCCTACTTTGGCTGACTACCATCTCTTCTCCATGAAAACCCACCTTTAATAATAAAAAATTAAAAAAAAAAACATTTTTTATTGCTTCTTGATCACGTTTTGCCTACTTCTGTGGCACTTATTTTTGTGTGTATGTTTAGTGGTAAAAGAAAAAGATATTAGGAATGAAGATATTAAGATATTAGTTCTTGTCATTTATAGAATTTATTCGTTTTTCATGATAAATAGTCGACGTAAAGGTCCCAATTATTCATAAAATTTTTGTTATCCCCACTTTCTTGATTGATGTCCAAGTTACCCTCATTTGCTAAGTCCCTTCCTTTCGAATCATTTTTCTTCCCAATGATTTTTTCTACTTCAGTCCAAGATCGACGAGAGCAATAACTTGCAGAGCAAATTCGATATTAAGAAAGAGAGGATACTTTAAAGAATAATTCTCTCAATCATAGTAACACGGTATTATTGGAATGTATGTTTTACATTTATTCTTGATAGTGAAAATTTTGTGAACTTTCCCAATTTTGTAATCTTTGTTTGTATAAATATCATTCAAAATTCAAGATTCTCGTATGTCATTTCATTGACTTTCAAAAGAAGCATGGCTAGCGATCGTGATGATGTTATTGTGGCAATGATCCCCAGTGATGTTGTCGACTATAAAATCCTCCCACGACTCCCCTACAAGTCTCTCTCTAGATTCAAGTGTATCTGCAAGAAGTGGCATCACCTCATCTCGCACGACGTCATATTTGCGCATGAGCAGTCGCGCCATGGGTCTCCCATCTCCTTCGGCAGCGTTTACCAATACAAACATAGCATCAACTTCATCCCCATCGACATCCCCGGGGAGCTCAACGTACGCATCACCAGCTCATCCTTTTTCCCCCTTCCCAATGGCACAGAGCGCATAAGGATTACTGCCGCTGTCAATGGCCTCCTCTTGCTATTCGTGCAAAGAAAAAGAGATGAGCAAAATGATAGTATGTGCTCTACTAAATATCACGACGCGATTTACGAATTCCATTACGTGTGGAATTTTGTAACGAAAGAAGGCCACATCATCCCCGAAGATGATTATCGTGGTTGGTTTGTTGGACTTGCTTTTGATCCTTCGATCACTCCAGCTTGTTATCGACTAGTAAATCTTGTACAACAACGAAAAGGGCTCCAAGAAGAGTTCTCCTTTGAGATTTACTCCTCTCGCACTAGGAAGTGGACTATGTCTAATCACAAGATTATGATCCCTCAAGGCAAAAGAATATCGTGGGATATTTTTTGTGCAGGACGAATCATATATTGGAATTGCAATCCCTATGCACTGTGGTTTGACGTGGATGAGGATGTCGCAGGTTACACACTGCTTCCACAGGCTGAAAATTCGGTGTCCCAACATGCGCTTGGGGTGACAGATGATGGAGTTTTAACGAGCACTCGATTCTCGCAAAATGATACATTAACAATATGGATGATGAGCAAGGATGGAGACTGGATCAAGAAATTTTACTCGGAGAACATACCCACAGTATCATCCGAATTCAAACTATTTGAACCCCTCCCATTCACAGGTGGAGATAGGATTTATATGGAGATGTTATCGAATTCTCTACGGAAAAGAATATTGGTTTGCTATAATATGAACACCCAAGAGATGACAACGATCGGTGAGATGAAGGGTCATTGGCCACCGTCTAGATGCCTATACATAGATTACAATCGAATTGCTAGATTAGGTAGCCTTGGCATCACAGAATCTTGAGTTTCTTGCCAAGGTTGTTTAGATTTGTTTGAGTCTGTAGTTTAGTTTACAGGTAATGATGCATATATAAATAGTATTGCAAAGTCATTGACTTGTTACAAATTATTTTTAACTCTATGTATTATACACATGTAAAATCCAATGAATGCCTTTTAGTACTATTCTTTATCGAACATATTCATTTTCCATATTAGATAGCATTAGTATCTTCAAATGTTGAGTTTTTTGGCTATGCTTATCTACACTTGTTTCGATTCATCGTTTCCGGATGATGATACATATATATACATATACATACACATATAGTAGTCTTAAGTCACAAACTTATGAAACATTATTTTTTTCAACACCAACACATGTAGACCTGTGGTTTATCAAATTTAGACATTTTTCATGGAAAATATGCAACCTTTCAGATTAAAAGTCCAATTAATTATAAAATTTTGTGTTGAAAGCTCTTTCATGATGAGTATCTCAAAGTGTTGTGTCGACTATAGGACTAACATCACAAAATCACTTTGATGCATAGGCCAATATGAACTTAAATATGACTGGAAAAAGTTTTGGATATGTAGCAATACGAAAATTTATTATTATTATTATTATTATTATTATTATTATTATTCCAGGAAGAACAATTAAAATATGTTGTATTAATATAGGTTGACAACTTGTCATCTTTGGTGGAGTGCATGTCCCAGAAATGCGCAAGTCCGAAACCAATAAATACTTCAATTCCTCCTCTCTTCATAAGATATCCCCCAACCCCACTCAAGAACCGCACAGCTGCCCTAATGATGATTGAACTGTTATCATATGTTGTAGGGGTGAATGGATATGCTAAGCCAATTCTTCCGCGACTAAGCTTAAGTTTCTTCAGATCCAAAATATGTTTTTGGTTAACCAGCATCAGAACGCAGCTTATACTTCCTTGGTGTTTCATATTGCCATTTACTCTCCTTTGATCTACCGCCATACTCCAGCATGCAAATGAATCATTTCCTCCATAATGTGTGTCGGCAGCTGATTTCTCGGTGCTTGTGATGGCCACAATCGATCATTGCACACTAGCCATATGTCATGGAAAGCTTGGCTCCAACTGCTTGACATGATGTGAAGCATAGAGATTCGCAGGTCACTCCCAAACAAATCCACACTGGCAGACTGGCTAAATCAAAGGACTTTGTCATCTGGCACACAGGAGAGAATGACCAGCAAATGAGCACCTACATGAACCCTACCCACTCTATTCCTCATGCATGCTCGTAGCTAGGATGATGTCCAACATCTTTGCCACTGCCATCTTCTCTTGTTTGGATTTCGGTTCTTCAGAGTGCATTCCGAACTCTGCGCTAACATTCTCTCTGAAAGTATGATCAAACTAGAAGAACAGTTTTGTTTCTCATGGTTGTGGAAAACGATAGGAAAAAAGATATTTATTACGTTTAGGGTTTTGGTTCTTCGAAGGGCATTCATTCAGATATCGTCGTCATGAACCTGCAGTAGCAGAAAGCTTTTTTGCTTCCACAACCATGCCCTGTAACCTCTCACGAAGGGCTCGGTCAATAGCGTTGACCAAGGACCAATTCCCATCCGCATGCCAGCACGTACGTGAAACCCGCCTCCGTTGCAACGCATCACCACCAAGCTTTTACCGTCTCCGAAGAGCCATCGAAGCCACCGAAACACGCTATAAATCCCCTCCCATCCCCTCCGCATTCCTCCTCAGGCCTGCACAAGCAACGAGTCCCTCTTCCTCATCTCTTCCGCAGCTTAAAGGGCGGTCCCCAACCGAAGTCTTCCTCGCCGCCCACCGCTAGCGATGGAGATGAGAAAGGTTGCCTGTGCCGTCCTCGTCGCCGCGGCCTCGGCCACCGGCGCCCTGGCCGCTGAGGCCCCGGCTCCTGGCCCCGCAAGCGCGTCCTTCGCGGTCACCCCCGCCGTCGGAGCCGTCATCGGGGCCTCCGTCCTCTCCTTCTTCGCCTTCTACTTGCAGTAGCTTCATGAGGAGAAAGGAAGAAGGAACCCACAGTTCTGGGAACGAATAATTGCTTGTGATATTGTCTTATTCCTATTTGTATTTTTCTTTCTTCCATTCATTCTACATTGGTTTGGTTTGAAAGAAAGATCCAGGTGGGATTTGTTTGGAGTTAATTTGTGATTCGACATGCAACATCAAACATATAATATCTGTTGCTAAAAATCTTTTCCTTGTTCATGGAAACAATAGTACGTCGTCGATCAAGATCTCAAGATGACCAAACGGAAGGCAATTCGTTCCAGGATAGCTCAACTAATGGCCTATGTGCATATATATAAGAACGAGAAAATGAGCTGAAATCATATTATTTGCGAACTTAAACACGGGAATGGGAATCCCAGTGATCCCAACACAAATTGGTGGAGGGGTCATCGCACAGCTGATTGGAGAAAGGAGCCTATGGCCTAACCCCTAACAAAAACTTTGTTAAAGATACCTATGTTCTAACCCTAAAAAGTGTGCACCACTAGGGATCATATCATGCAAGCATGTGAGCATGGACTGGAAGCCATTTATAATTCTATCAAGCTCACTTTTTAACCACGAGCTTCATCACAACTCAAGATTCCAAACAAAAGCTAAGAGATGGTTCACATATGAGAACACGTCGTCACCTGACATGCACATAAACTGCATCTGTTTGACTTTTCGACCTTTTCACGGTTCAAGTATAGGCTTCTAAGTAGTAGGAACACATCACTCGGTCATTCTCATATGTAGTTAATCAAACCACAGTGAGGGCCTCTCCACTCTGTAAATCATGCAGAAGACAAGTGCTCCGGTCAGTCACTATATCTCATCATAAAGGAGAATCAATCATCTGGGACCAGATAAGAGCCTTAAACAGCCGTAGTAAACAGGTTACAAGAACAAGATACGTGACGAGTAAGTTTAAGGGATGAGTGGCCTTCTCCTGCAACTTCATTTGCCAGAAAAGAAGACGAGGAAAGATGTGGGAGTTGTCGATAGAGCTCAGAAGGGATAGACAGTGCTGGAGATAAACGGAGCATCTTTGACCCATCATGCGGACCTTGAGCAGAAACAGGACCGGCCACTTGGAGATATGGCCTTGCAAGGTCAAGAATGCAGCACGACTTGCAGGCCAGAGAAGGCTCCTCCTCGGCCTCCGGGCGCACAAAGACCAAGGGAGGAAAAAGCTCAGGTAGGACATCGCCGAACTTGTTACTGGAGGAGACCATTACTCGAATGGATCAGTGGCATCTCCCACTCTCCCTTTTGATGCTTCACCTCCATGCGCTGCATGGGATATGGAGGAACGGGCATGGTGGTACTGCATGCGTGCAGACGAAGCGTGGAGAGAATGGAGAAGAGAGGTGTGAGTGAAGTGGTCGTCAGTGCCTTTAGCCTACACCCTCCCTATTTATAAGCGAAGTGTCATTTTGCTGTAGTTGGTCAAAGGAGTCGACGTGGTTGAATCAGGACCGTGCATCTTGTTGTACCATTGTGGAGCATAACGAAGGTGAGTCGATCCGTGATTGCACTTGCGAGTGATGATGCTTAACGTGACTTGTGTCGCCTAGGTTTAAAGTCCTTTAATTAACGTTGATGTTGTCACAGCTATAGTTTCAATGAAGATTTTTGGCCTTTAGGATACCGAAAACGTGGTGACTTGGCTCTGTCTACATTTGCACATACCAAGGAGATGTGTCGAGCCACGGAGTAAATATAACAAGAGTCCCGAATTGCTCATCTCGACCGGGGGCCACTCGAGACTGTGTTCTGCCCACCGCATGTGCGAAAAGGGAAGCCAAAGTCGAAGGATTTCGAGCAACACAAATTTTTCTGGGAACGGTGACGCCTGCCTGGTAAACTCACCAGAGAGTATCTACACTTCTCGGGCCCATTTAAGCCCGTTACTATTCTAGATTCTATTCACGTACGGTGGGAATAAGGCAACCGCTCGACAACCATTTCTCGGGCCAAGATTATTTTGGGGACGACTTTTCTCGTATCGACTGACATCAGGTAAACAGACAGCGAGTTGTTGGACTTCATGGACCCTACCCTGCTGCCGTTCGGGCACATTCGGAAGGCCTATTACAAATTTAGATGCTGCTCACCGACGGTGAGCCTAAGCGACCCGAATCCGAATCGCTCTGTGACTATAAATTTAATGGAGGCAGGTAGGCATTGGGACACTCGGTAAGCTCACTTGAGAGGTACCCGACACTGCAGATCATAATCATTCGCACTCAATTCACCAGCAGCGAACGCTATTCGTGGTGGCTTATTCTGTAGTTTTATCTGCAGTCTCATAAATCGACTTGATAGCAATTGGTGTACGTATTCCTCTTTGACTCTCCAGATAACTCTACAAGTTTAAGCAAGCAGCTTGAAAGAAAACAACAACACAAAACATGCGAATCCAATACGGCAACCACAAGATAAAAGAGTCGACAACATGAGATTTACGCTTAACAATTTGCAGCATCATGTTAATACACAATAATATATCTTGGTCAAATGAGAGTGAAAGATCGATGAAACCAGTGTCAGAGAAAAAAAAAAAAAAAGTAAACGCTCAAATCATCTCAAATGCATCCTCCTATTATCCAACACCAGATGACAGCAGCTTCACCGGTAACAAAGCACCTTTTAATCGATTTACTTCTTGAAGTTGCCTGGAGTTTCAGAAGAGTAACTTCTTGAAGCTGGCAATCGAGTTAAATGCACCTCAAATTTGACAGATCTAAAAATGCAACTAGTGAATCAGAAAAACTCCCTCATTATTAACCAACTATGGTCATTTGATGCAATGGAACTAATGGGTGTCAAGGTGCAAGGAACAGGAACAATACAATTTAGAACTTGAAGCAAACCTCAACCTTTCATATGTCTCTAGCCTTATCATATATCATGTGTTTCCTACAGAAGACTAGAAAAATGACTTGGTTTATGGGCTAAATTGGTCTTTGATAAGTTTTCTAGTCTAGTTAGAGATGAAAATACTAAGATACTGTGACAAGAGGCCTCTGAGGACCTATAAGTATGTGAAGACTTTTCTCATCATTTTTTCTTGTATTTTCCAGCGATAATATTAGTTCAATTTAGCAGCTTAAATCACTTTGGAGGCTTCTCCTTCCCCTGAAACTGAATCGAACAACATCTAAGAAAAATGTTGTTCTCTAACATTAAAGCAGCAAAGCCTGTATGATATTCTTGATCACAATATTCACTATTGCTACCTAGTCACCCACTCGGCATGAAGGATCAAATTTAAGGTAACCCTGACTCTTTATGACATTAAACGAGAAAGTTCAGAAGTATGTGGATTATCTAGTGAAGTAGCACTTTTGACGCATGAACTTAGATCATCTGAACAGCATAGTATAAAGATCAGATCGATAATGGAGGATTTGATCTAGTGAAGCGTAAACAAGTCCGTTAGATTTCAGATGCTGATCATGACAAAATATTCATGCTCTGCACCTTCAGGCAAGCAGAAGATTTTTTCAATGATTTGCTGACAACATCCATCAAGAATCTAGGGACAAAGAATTACTGTGTACCTTTAGAAGCAAATACTAAAATATGCCAGATTCCAAAGCCTGATCATCTTCTTCTATAAGTAAAAGAACAGAAGTTGTAACAAGCCTGCAAGAAGGGTTGCATGAATGTGAGGACATCAATTTTGATAATAGCAATACTAGAACTAATAGCAGAAACAAGAAGAAATGAGGAAAAAGAAACCCATGAGAGTTGGAGAATGTTAGTACATGTATCACACAAGGAAATTAAAGATATTTTCCATGTAATCATAAATGTTCTTCGTTATCTTAGCCTTACCAATGACCAGAAATTTTAACATCCTAAGATTTTTAATAAACATGATAATGATGCAGAAATAACACCATGAAACCCAATGACTAAGCACAGTACAGCAATAGTTTAGTCAATGGAGACACTTGACCACAGTTTACTGTTGCATTTCACAGCTTTAAGTAAAATTCAGCTTTGTATTAGATTGTTTTACTATTATCCTTGAACTAAGTAATAATTGTTCCTGTGAAGATTCGTGAACAGCAAAAAATTGGGGTTCAACAAATGTTCCTATTGTTTAGGTCTTTGTTCATGGCTTGGTTGGATGGAGGAAGAAGTTAAACATTTTTTATACTTTTCGCTCCACTTTCACTGGCAGATTGCAGAAGTATGGCCCCATGATCAATAGGATGTGATAAGTTGTTATTTAAGGAATCAAACATACATGAATTCTAACAATAGCACATGATTTTGCTTTTCTGAACATGAAAGACAAACAATAGTCACCTAGCAGCATACCTGTAAATAACTACAATAAAAATGCTGCAATAGAAAGCAAGCTTGATTACTCGGTATTTCTTCTCTCCATTCAGCAATCTAAATATCTCAGTAACATCAATTAGATGCTTCCCTTTCATATACCTGTGGTAAAAAATGCATCATATGTAAAGTTACTTCCATTTCTCCGAATTTAGAAAACAAAAGATGTCATGAGTTGCATGAGATAAATAATGAAAAGCCAACCACTTTATTAGAACATGCACATTAACATGTTCAAGACATGCAAAAGATCACTCAACAGTAAGATAACATACTAGTGAAAGATGACCATTCCACAAGTTTCATTTGTAATATGTATGATAAGTATATATTCAAGTTTAATTGACAATAAATCAAGGTACACTTTCTCTCTTTTTTGTTTGCTAAGTCTTGATATGGGACCAAATTCAGTATCTGAGGCTTCTTTTTAGAGCGCAAGACCCATAATAAACAAAAAACAAATGATGTCTATATAATTTTGTAAGTGCTTGAACCCATACATAGATGTACAGGCAAAAACCTCCACTAAGCACGATACAGCGGATGCACATAGATCCAAACTTTGCTAAGTCAGAACCAAGCCCATTCTATGTGTGATCAACAAATCTGAATTGTGACGAAAAAGACTGACATGCATGAAGTATTAGAACTTTGTTTAACTATTGAGGTGTTTCACAAACATCAAGCAGATAAATCAGGCATAATGACGTGTTCAGATTCAGATCATGGAAAGACCAGAATACATCTTAGAAGTTTGATAACTGAACATTAGCATGGGGTCAGCTGATAATGATGCCACTTATGCAGCAAAGATATCATATATGAACATCTTGGTAGCTCCAAGAATTTTCAAGTATACTAAAAAACACATCAGAAACAAAAATAGATATATAACAATAGGCAAGATATATACATACAGTTTTATATGGTAATAAGTGATGGGAGCCATTATTAGAAATGGAAACCAATGCCACGTCAGGAGGAATAAAATGCATAAAATTCCTTGCACCAAGAACTCTGGAATCACGACAGCATTGATACGCGATGATGAATCATATGGGTTGATATAGTCAAATTCCAAATCAGATAAGCAAATTAGCTGTTTCATAAGGACAACCAAAAAGAGGTTAGAAGAGAGAAAAAAATAGCATAGTTAGAAACTCATATCATCATGGTAACCACAGGCTGTAGAAACTGCAAGGAACACATCTGGAAAACAAAGAAACAAAAAGGTAGTTCAAAAAATCGATCAAACTGAAGAATATCGACAAAATAAACCAACAATACACCAAAATCACTACTTCAATCAACCAAAAGAAACAGAAAGGTGATAAAGCAAGTGTGTCATAAAGGTAAATCATATGACGGAAATCAGCTTGCCTAAGTTTTGATGCACGAAAAATAGAATAATTCTAAGCTGAGAAACTTTGAGTCTTTAACTGAATCATTTGGACATGCTTATCCTTTTCTTAGAAGGACTCTAATGGACTTCAGCCATTATTTTTTCATATAACACTAGATGTTCTTCTAGAATTCTACTTTGAGTAGGACTGGTATCTATGGAACTTGTTTTAGTTATCGATTATAAAGGTGATAAAGCAAGTGTGTCATAAAGGTAAATTATATCACGGAAATCACTTTGCCTAAGTTTTGATGCACGAAAAATAAAATAAGTCTAAGCTGAAACACTTCCGAGTATTTAATTGAATCATTTGGACAAGCTTATCCTTCTCTTAGAAGGACTCTAATGGACTTTAGCCATTATTTTTCATGCAATACTAGATGTGCTTCTAGAATTCTACTTTGAGTAGGACTGATATCTATGGAACTTATTTAGGTATATATCAGGTTGAAGACGTTAAGCCCTACGACATTAGTTAAATCTTTAGGTAGGACAATATGGCTCATAGGCTTTCTAGCAGGTATAATATGTTTCTTTATAATTTTAGAAGATTTTTCTTTTAATAATGACACATGAACAATGAAAATTGGCTTGGATGGGTCTTTCTCTTCTCTTTCTATAAATACCTTATCTGTATTTTTTTTTTTTCCTTTTTGGGTCACTTGTATATCAATCTTCCAGTCGTTTCTATTATTTATATGGTCCAATCAAGTATGGCCCTGTCAAATCTAATTGGTTCCCATTCATCTTTTTCTTTTCCGTAGTTCAGTTGTACACATGCTGTTTTCACTAGCAGCAACCTCTTCCCTGTATTTCACTACACATCTTTTTGCGGGATATTAAACTGAACAAACCCCAAAACTATCCAATTATGATCTATCTGCTAATTTGGCATAGAGTCCATTTCATTTATCATACAGTTCTTTCTGCAGCAGCCTTCAGATTAACAATCACAGAGAAGTTTAAGATCGATTTGTAATCTTCTATTTAAGGTTAAAATCACATGCATTAAATTTTCCATTATCCCATGCACTTGCACTCCCACTTGGTTGCTTTGTTATCATGAAGAGGAATATGCTCACAGTGTACTCAGCTCCCATTTGACTTTGCTTTTGGCCACCTTCATGTGTTGGGAAATCTTGACCTATTTCTTGAAAACTAGAACTTAAATGTTGCAGGCTTGCAGCAAAGCCAATCAAGTAAATCAACAAGCAGCAAACAAAGAGCCTCATACTACCTTGGTAAAAAAATGGTCACAGTCGTGAAGGAAGTCAGTCTTGCCTGGATTGGTGCGAAACAGGCCATACTTACAAGACCTGGACCATCCATTTCAAACAGCCCGATCCAACTTAATATAAAACAAAAAAAAACACTTAAACACCAATTAGAGCTCACGAAAGAGAGTCCTCTTCTCACTTGGCCTGTGGAACCGATGCCACCATCATCATGGCCGTTGCCACTTCCTACCTCCTCAGTACGCTCCCTCCTCTTCTCGTCCTTCTCCTCTTCTTTCTTCTTCCTCCTCTTCCATTGCTTCCTCTTCTTTCTTCTTCTTCCCTTTTCTTCCTCCTTCCTCCTCCATTGTGCACTCCTTTTCTCCTTCGTCTTTGAAACACCAATATGTACAGTGTATCATGTGCCAATTCGTACGTACCAATCTGGCTAGCAACAAGTATGGGTCTGATACATGACAAGGCATTCCTTGACGGTTTCACTCCATGATGGTTTTAGTGATCACGTACACCAAGTTCCTTGTTGGGCCTATGGGAAGTTAAACACAGATGATATCTTGGGGTAACCATGATCACTTTCCTGTAACTATTCCGATGGATGAGGATTTAGGACCTGTGGACTTGATCTCTAGGCTAGCATATGCCCACAACATGTCTTCCCAACATAGTTCCATTTCCGACATCTTCTCCGACACGCTACCAGTTTCTATTTCCAATCATCATCATGCAGTTTCAATAAAGATGCCCTAATGATGTTTGTTTTGTCAACTTCAATGCCTTGAACAATTCAAAGTGTATTATATGCTTCATATGATTTTAAAAATTCTTCTATTTTGTTCTACATTCTTACTTTCTTACCCCTACAATTTCTAGTCAGAATGTGTTCTAGACTTCCAATTTGATGCCTTGCAGAATGGTTTAACGCATAGCATCAGAAGATCATGCTCAACATTGAGCTCCAGCAAACGGCCAAAAGACTTGCAAGAGTCTTACATGATATTTGTAAACATAGAGCTACCTGTATACGAATCATTATATCATTCTTTCACTTAAATACAATTTTCAGCTGCTCAGGGAAGAATTGATAAAGATAATGCACTAGGATGAAAAATAATCTAAAACAGCATTAGTTTAAGGGCATTAACTTTCATGGTGCAGCCAATTACCTAATTGACTACTCTTATTTTGCAGTATAACAATAAAGTGGTTAAAGGGAATTTCGTCAGAGAAATCGATAAACTAGTGCCTTGGATCACCACAACAGAGTCCCCACAAAGGACTTCATCATTGCCATGATGAACAAATGCAATGTTCATGGTGGAGCACAAGAAATACGTAGGAATCAAGATCTTTTTTTTCCCCTTAAAACCAGCATTCACTACTCGAGCAAGCAGCGTACACCATAATCTAAGCACCAGTGTGAACAGCATAAAGAAGGCAATTCTTCATGGAAAATCTCAACACAGGCCAAATATCAACAACAAAAACTAAAGACGACAGAAGCGCAACCGTCTGAAGTAGAAGGCGCCAAAATTTACGGAACAAAGCCAAAAACCGAGTACGGCGTGGGATGTTCTTGAGAGAGGATTAGCTAGGGTTTGGATTTTAGGGTTTACCTGATAGGCGCTCAACCCGATGAGAGCGATCACAGCAGCAAAGGCGAGGAGCCAAAGGAGGAGCTCCCACGCCATGGTGAACTCGAATTCTTCGCTTCTGTCAAAGGAGCAAGCGATTGCATCGAACCATAAAAGTCTGGCTTTTGCCTTTGTAGATCGCATCCGGCCTTCTAAGCCGATGTGACAATGAGCAAATCGGCGATTCAAGAGCTAACGAGCATTTACTTGTTGGACGCGACAATGGCTTCCCCGACCTCGTGGTGGGAAAAAAGCATGTCACAAGTCTGACGTACCTATTAGACACCACCCTATTTCTCCAATAGAAAACAAGGTAATCGAAACGAGTAGAGAAAGTAACCGGCAAAATTATTCGTGTAAAGAATTTGAAGTCAGTGACGGATCCTCTCCGACTAGCAGGGAGATTTGGAAGCCTGCAATTCAATATCGCGACCGTCCACTTTCTGCCACGTTTCGCATCTCACTTCAGGTGTAGACATCGACGGCTGAGATGATATATGGAACCAAAGGAAAGGTTCTCCCGTAATAACTGAACAGGCTTCGAACTCCATAAAAAAGAATTTGTTGGAAATCAAGCATGCACAAAATAAAAATTATTTAATTGAGAGTTTGAAATCTCATTTTTATTTTTTATATAAAAAATTAAAAAAAAAAAAAATCACATATGAGAGTCCACAAAGAAAATATTTTTTTATGTATCAGTTCAATTATTTTGAGTATAGGCTTCTTTTGTTCTTGTCATTTATGTAAACCAACAACTTGTTGTCCATCAAATTTGCATGGGAGGACATCTATTGGGGAAGCTTCTCATTCGAGTTGTCATCCCATGTTGCTGTCAGTCAGTCAGTATCGGAGTTATAATATCATTTGGTAAAAACTCAGCTCTCTCTCTCTCTCTCTTCTTGTTGCAGGGAAGCTTGGCCTTCTCATTGGATTTGCACCTTCCTGTCTCGGGAACAAAGTGCCTTCGGCTCGAAGCACAGGAGACCATCACGCCCACCTGCTGAAGCACATTGAGACATGAGAAGGACAGAAGCATACAATCACCAGATTGGGAATCGAATCTGCAGTAAAGATATGAGAAGAAATATTTTTGTTACAAGTAAGAACAAATGGCACACAGAAAATAATATGCAGCATGCAGCTAACAAAGACGAGAGAGTACCGTCACATCTCCCGATTAAGATCAGATGATGACAAACTGTAAGAGATCGATTCCATCTTATCATCTCTAACGCCACTGCAAATAGCTTCCAATGGAAAGTTTCATGACATTAAGAAGCTGACTTTTCTGATCAAGATGAACTAATGACATTAAGAACGAATCATTAGTTCCCCTCAAAGAAAGAAATAAGAGCAAAAGGAAGCCGATGTTGCGATCAGTTGACTACTATCAATTGTGAAGATTAGATAAATTTATACTTTTGAAAGAACAAATAATAATGTAATACCATTATAAATGTTTTAGTCTTTGACTAATACAGGGAAACGTATTGAATTATTCAGTAACGTGTCACCCATAAAATTACATCGGAGACATACTCGATAAAGTTACCTTAATTCTTAAACTAATTTTAATTATAAGGTATCGACTAGGCACAAAGTCTTTGGAGATCAACTATATTATAACTTGTTTGTCATGGGGAGAGAGAGGGAATCCACTTGAAGAAGTTTTTATAGTGAAACTCATTATGCTCAAAGTCACATATTAATATCATGAATACTTACACACTTTTTCCTTGCCAAGATCACATGTGTCAAAATAAAAATAAAAATAATAATCATAAATATAATTGTAATGCTAGACAAATGATATCATAATTTGTTGTATGATATTAAACTGTTAGTCACATGGTGCTAAATGTTAGTCATGTGACAATGGAATCTCAATCACATAATCACACAACGTTAGGTGTCAATCACGTTATATTAAATTGTCAACCATAGTGAGTGGCCATGTCATTATCCTCAAATCATCTCTTCCATATATATATATATATATATATATATATATATATATATATATATATATATATATATATATATATATAACTAAATTGAATCTAGATTGGTATTTGGCTTAGCAAATCAAGCTTAAAATGGTGAATCTTTCCCCTCAAAAGGAAGGCGTATAATATCTACATATACATATGTATATATCTATATATACATTTGTATATAGTCCAAAGACACAATGGTTGAGGATAAAGTTGTTTTCCTAAAGGATGCAATCGTAAGTGACATTAGATATTGTTAATAACATATTCCTATACAGAGCAAAGCAAATGACGAAAGTGAGATTCTTTTACGCAACAGTTTCAGATTTGGAGTTTCATGCATTATGCAGAGTGAACAAGTTAAGTAAATTGTGCCTGCGGCACACCAGACATCTTTTGACCGCCCATTTTCCAAAAATTTGAAATTTTGAAACGGGGCGAAACTTTTTACCGGGGTGATCCCTCGACCGCAACACCAGCGTCTTTCCAGACTCTGCGGCCCAAGCGGTTATGAGTCCCGTCACCGCCTCTTTCCCCCCTAAACGCTACTTAAGTCGAACACCCTCGTCCTTTTTCCTCGCTTCCAGCCGCCGATTCCCAATCCCGTATCCCTCGCTCTTTCTGGAGGCGAACACGACGTGGAGGAAGAGGTCAAAGAAGCCGTAGAAGAAGAACACACAGAGAGAGATCTGAAGCTTTGCTTGGGTAAACAATGGGATTGTAGTGCAACAGACTTCGCCTTCTTGGTACTTTTTTTGCTTTTTCCCGAGAGTTGTGGCTCTGATTTGGTTCTTCTTTGTTGAATCTGTGATCTGATGTTGGCGTGACAAGGAGAAGAATCTGAAGCCTTTTGCGGTAAGAAATGCTGCTTGCTTTGAGTAACAATGCCTATTTTCTTGACGCGTCTTTCTAAACTTCGATTCTGACGTAGGGTTTCCTCGTTATTTCGGAAGGAAGAACAAGAAGAAAAGAAGATCTTGAGGGTTGTCTTAGTAAGAAAACAGGCATATATTCGGAAGACCAGTTCTCGCAATCTTTCTATTTTTTTCTCTTGACCTCGGATTGTATTTGCTTGATTCAGTCGATCATAGATCGGGAATTGTAGCAGAAGAGAAGAATCCGAAGCTGTTTTCGGTAAGAACCAATTTTCAGTTAAACGGAGAGGAGCTTGTTTTTGCTTTATCTTTCTTCTCGTCCGACTTATTCATGGTTTCGATACAGGGTTTGCTCTTTTTCTTCGATTATTGGAGTCGTCGACGACCTGTGAAAAGAATCTGAATCTTTTTCGGCAAGAAACTTATCTTTACATTGCAATGATCCATTTTCTTGAATGTTGCATTGATTAACTCTTTTTTTCCCTTAACTATTTTCCTTTGGATCTTTAAACTGCTGTTGCCGATTGAAGCAGGGTATGATACCGACTGCATGTGTTTTAGTCTGTCTTTAGCTTATCCGCATTCAATTCTTCTTCTTTTGGAGTTACAAGGGAACAAAGACATAGATGATCTTGAATGTTATATTGGTAGAACATGGGATCATCTTTTTCTTTCCAAGAACCTTTTCTCTATGAATTCATCTGGGCGCCGATTTGCATTTTCTTGCTTCAAGTAATCTTGAAGTGGAAATCTCCATTTTCTTTTTTCTTCTTCTCTTTTTCCTCTGGATGTTGAAGTAGGAAAAGGATCGGGAAGAATCCGAACCGTTCTTAGGTAAACAGTAAGCTCGTCATGTACGAAAGATCCGGTAGCTTGAACGTCCAATTCTATTTCTCTATAAATTGCCGGGCAAATGATCTTGAAGCCCTCGTGCTAATTGGTGGTCGCAGAGGTGGGAAGGAATGCCAGAGGCGAGACGAGCGACGACGGGTGACTTCACTGGAGGGTTTTGGATCCGGAGAGCAGCTTACCCAGCGGCAATGCCGGGTTCAAGACGAAGGCGAATCCAGAGTTTGTTGGCTGCAATCGACGACAAGGAGAACATACACCCATCACGGGCGGCGACAGCTCGACGCCGTCCCAGGAACAGGAAAAGTCCTCTGCCAAGTTGGTATCCTCGGACGCCTCTCCGTGACATCACCATCATCGTCAACGTGAACTTTCTCGCCCAGAACATGTGAATTCTATGATAGGGTTTGGGTTGCTTTTGTTCCATCTCTAAGTCGATTGGATTTTGGGAACTTGCAGGCCTTGGAGAGAAGGATGCGTGAGAGGGCCGCAAGAGCCAGGCAGAGGAACGCCAACCCTGAGGCGTCGCCTGTGACTGATCCTGCGGTAGATGAAATGAATGCTTCCGAACACACTCCAGTGGGTGAAGCCCTCCCGTCGGATGTTTTTTCTGATGCCTCCCCAAGCCCGGCTGCATCATCCACCCTTTCCTCCCTTACTCCAACCCAACAGCCACTCCGCACCCCATCCTCCTCCGAGACCCCCCTTTCCACTACGGAGCGTGTTCTCGCCGATCCATCAACCGAAGATCCGAAGCCGACTGAATTCGAGAAGAAGCTGCAGAGCACCATATCGGAGATGGAAAGGCTTGTGCTGGATAACCTGAAGAGGGCGCCGAAGCCGCCTGCGAGGAAGGCCATGCGCACTCTGATGTCGATGCGATGAATGAAATATTTCGTTTCACAGCGATGGGATGGACGAGATGAAGCCAGCAGCAACTCGGCTGCCTCGTGCCCCACCACCGCCGCCACCTTCACCTCCTCCTGAGATCTACTTGGTCTCGGGACACCGGTGCTGCTGATCCGCTCTTCCTCTGCCATCTGAGTTTCTGCTTGGGCTTAGGGCTAGGTGAGAGCGAGTCTCGACTAACAACCCCCTTCCTTCGTTTTTGCATCCACTGGTGGCGCCATTAGAGGAGGATTTGGGACTCCATGGAGCTGTATATTCCTCCTTCCTTCGGGGTTCTGATGCCTGAAAAGGCTCGCTCCAGTAATTGCATGTACAACCATGTGTACATCCTAATCTCGCATTGCATTTGCAATAATCAGGCATGTTACGGTGAATTTGTTGATGAACAGAGAGTCACTTTCTTTCTGCAAGCGAGCTCTTGGGATTTATTCCATTGTGGTGTCGATGCTGCAAAGTTGGCAAACGGCGTAGAATCGCGGTCGTCATATGCCATATCATCAAGTAAACGTGTTCACGGGAAATGGATGGTTTCCAAGCATTACGAAAAGTTAGTCGAGAAAAATCTTTTGTACCGGACTAATTATATATTAGCTTATATGATTAATTATATTTAATATTTTATTTTTTATATTTAAAAAAAATTATATTGACATCTTTATAGTTACGAAAGTGAAGTATGTAGATATATTTATCGTAAAATTATCGGTTTTATCAACGAAAATATGTAATTAAAAATAAAATAATAATTTTAACATTTCAGTTGGTGGTAGCGAATGATGTGTGGTAGATGGTCATGGATGATTGTTGTGGATGAATAAAGCAACGACGAGAGGTGAGGATCATTCTACATCTTTGTTAACATCGATGTAGTTACTGTACGATATTTTTATTACTTTGCATCTGCATCAATGTCAATGCAATTACTGAGCGACAAAATGATCACTCGACATTTGCATCGTAGGCTCATTCATTACTCGACAACTGTATCGATGTTGACACAAATATCGAGTGACATCTGGATCAACATTAATGTCAACATAGTTATCAAGTGATCCTTTCGTCGCTTTGCATCTATGTCTATATCGACGTACATGCATAGCGACGAAAAAGTCGCTTCTCATTTGCATCGATGGTTTTTTTTTTCTTCATTTCTAAAATTATTTGGGGCCATAAATATCCCACTAATTCTTGCTTGGAATAATAAAAAATATAATAGAAAAGGTGGCTCAGAGACTTTTCCTCCTAAAGGTAGAAGTTTTCTAAGGGAGGAGTGAGATCTTATATATAAAAAAGATGTAAAAGTTCTCTCCGAACCTATGAAAAGGAGAAAAAGAGGATAGTTGGTTTTTTCTTATTTGAAGAAAATCGTTAGTGAATACTGATTGTCTCAATAGAGTGGACGTAGGTCGCGATGATCGAACCATTATAAATTCGATGTACATTTTATTTAATTTTTTTATTGTTATTAGTTATTGATTTAATTATCTACTATTCTCATTTGCTCTCTAAGTTTAAACTTATTTTTAATATGGTTTCATCCAATGAAATTTTCAAACTGAGATTTTAACGAAAACACTATCTGTCAATACGATTCTAACAATAGATAAATTATGTTTTTTGTTATCTTAAATTATTTTAATTAAAAAAATTAAAAGTAAAAAGCACCAAAACTGTCGAGGTATTCCGAATTGTTTGTTGACACGGACAAATCCTTTAGCTAGAAAAGGGGACGGACGTAGCCAAGTGGATTGTGAATCCACCATGGGCTGGCTAAACCTATTGATGGGAGAGGTGAAATTTCAGCTTCTAATCTCGGTTAATACGTTTACGCTTTTGCAGAGATGTAAGGGGCCATTCTAGGATTCCATTCAAATGGGGGTTAAGGTTAGTGAGTGATTTTGATAAAGACTATAAATGTCTTTATATATTTCAAAAATAAAAAATAAAATATTTTAATTTTTTTTTTCTCTTTTAGCATTATACTAATGTTTATATATTTTGAAAAATTTTATAATATTTGTTTCATTCGTTGTGGAAGAAAGAAAAAAAAATGAATTACAAAGTTTTTTTAGAGTGAAGTTGGAATGTTTTCTAGTACTCAACAAAGCATTGTAACTCATTATAATTGATTCGGTGAAACAAAAATCGTAACTTTATTCAAATACATTACATTCGAGTTGTCTAGATTTGATATCAATAATTATATATGACGGAACGAATGATGTTTTATGTATTTGAAAAAGATAACTTCATATGAAAACAGCGCGTATAAATCTACTCGCAACTCTAATCATCATCACCATCATAAACCAAAAGAACAACAAACAAAGGTCGAAACGGGCATAGCAGGTTGCCCCCTTTCCTTTCTTGGATACAGTGACATACTTTTACCATCAAAACTATTTAGTCCGGCCAACAACGATGAGCACATCTTCAAAAGCAAATCGATAAAGCTTCTCCACCCACCACCGACAAAAGAAGAGGAAAATGAAACCACCCGTATCCTATCAAAAGAAACTCGGAGACCAGAGCAGTACCTCCTGAGGAGGACAATATGGTTCATGCAACGAGGGAACATCAACGGAAATGGCGGATGGGAGATTGGTGGTGGTGAATCGGGTCCGGCCCGGTGGGTACTTTCCTTTCCGACGCCACCACCGCCGGCGTACCGGCATGGTGCTCTCCGCCCAACAGCTTCTTCTCCCCTTCAACCTGCTTTCATGTACATAATCAACTGCATGTCGAACATAATAACATCGTTCTTCTGTATGTTCATCGACTTTCTGATGTCTCTCACCTTTGAGAACTTTGTTGGTGTCACCGTCTTCTTTGCTTGGAGACCTGCCATACACATGAACACATGAAAGATGATGGCCAATGCATTCTGCGTTCGAAGAGTGATGCCAAGATATAGGGATGGATGTACGTACTGGAGCGCGAAGCGATGATGAGACGAGGTGATGTGAGGAGCGCCGTCGATATGAGGAGGGCTACAAACAAAGTGGAGGTGGCCGCCATTTCAACGTGGGAGAGAAGATTAAAAAAAGGAAGAACCAGAAATAGATGTGGAGGAGGGAGGAGTCGAGCAGTCGAGGGAAAGAGGAGAGAGTTTGGGCCTTAGCGTCCTCCAAATTCTTCTCGCGTGCGGTTTCTTTGGGCCGTTGTTTTGGCACGTGCGAGCGAGCGAGCTGGCGGTGGAGACACGTGGCGGAGACCGGGAGCTGCACATCACGTACCGTACGCGCGCTTACGTGAGAGAAGGGCGTCGCCTGGGCGGCTGCAGCGGGCGGCATGGCACGCTGGCTACCCTCCGTCGTACTTGCCACGTCTTGAGAAGACAAAGGTCCTTGAAGCGGGCCCCTCACCTCCCTGCCTCGGGTTATAAGCGAGTGTATGGCGCGGGTGCTCTGGCGGAGGTGTCGGCTGCTCGGATATTTTCCATTTTACCGCAACACGCGTCGCTGGAACGCACTGTGGCGACCCATATCTCCACGAAATGACCACGCGATTAAAATGAAATGACGAGTGATGAGAGCCACAGGGCGTCACCGAGGAAGGCGTTTTGGTCATTTAGATCACATGGCATTCTCGTAATATTGCCGTGTGGCTGTGTGCTTGGGACTGCGTAATTACCAAAACAGCCACGTGGAGAAAAAGTTGGGCACTTGTGTGTTCCCCGATTTCCAATTTCTACGCTGCCCAAGTGATGAAAATAAGTAGCAATTTGGAAGGATTAGAAAGCAGGGAGAGAATGTCCTAAGAGATGTGAAAATATAATATTCAAGACATAGAAGAAACTCAAAGTTTCATAATAGTTTCGTAACTCAAAAACTCCCAACGAGAGGATAAAAGAAATCTATAAAATCTGTAAAAGAGAAAAAAATAGAAATAGATCAATTCGTTCCTCCAAATTTTTTTTTTCCTTAATCAGAATCTTCAATATTCATCGACTATGATATACTTTGGTTTTCAATTGTTATATCTACCCCATCCAGTTCTAATACATGTTTTGGGTGAAGAAACGGAACCTGATCATCCTCCTCCTATTGCTAACATCGAGATGGTTATAACTTATCGATATCTATGGACAAGAGTCCAAATAATGTTATTCGAGCTTATCTCCCCTTTGTCGCCCTAACAGACAAAACACCAAAGCAAAAGATATTAAGACCATTTCAAAAAACTTTCTCAACCGATCATGTATAAAAATTAACCCTCCTCAAGAATCATATTTTTTTTCTAAAAAAACCTTTCACATCCTATAAAAACCTCAAAACTAATTTAAGCATTAAAAAAATCAAATCGAAAACCTCTCCCTCCAACACTGATCTTTATATCAAAACCCCCAAGAAGTCAAATCCTACCACAAAGCCACCTCAAAGTTATACAAAAACCACCTCAATCATTTCAAAGCCACCTACCTAATGAGATCCACGAACATCTCTATGCCTCCAAGTCAAGACCAAACCAGATTGACTCGAGCATCAAAGACACCTTCCCTCGACACTTATCAAAATCTAAAATTACAAAGAATCTCAATCTACCTACGATATCTTCATAAATAAATAATCATTTAAATAAAAGTTCCGGTGAATAAGTTAAAACAAGACTTGAAACTGTAGCCATGATTGCGTCAATCCTCGCATCATTCCATGTTCACAATGCATTGATGATATTATGCACCAAGACAGAGCCTGCAGCATCGTTTTGGTGACCTTTTTCATCAACACTATCTCTCAGCCAGTCAAAAGAAAACACAAATGAAGCAGGAATTAAAGGATCTATAATTTGGATGCAAGCAATAAGATAAAAACAAAGAACACTTCCAATTATCATCTAGATTTGCACCATATAAAATGACATGAATGCAGATAGCCATCCAAAGTGCCAATAAGAATGCAGAGCTACAAACATGATTTAGTAGTGTTGAAAGAGTACGGAACATTAAACATAACTGTATTTTCAACATGCTAAATTATAATGAAATACCATGATTTCAGAGGTAGCTATTCCATTCGATGTATTAACCTGCAGATAGACCTCAAGAGATTGTCATCATGCGTAGCACTATATGCAGGTATCACAACCATAAACCAACATTCAGTGTTCTGACTTTACAAGACATCCCTGTGCTCATCGGGCAATATCTCATTTCTCCCTATCTCATTACATCCAAGCCAATTTCTCAAACAGATGTATCCAAAGGATCATCAGCAGTCAAATCAAGCAGTTATTTATGGACAAAGCATCATTGATTGAATGCAAACAATGACTAAATGCTATAGCACGCACTGACTGAATGCAATTGCAAGTAACATTTAGTGGGCTGACTCCCACATGCAAGGAATCCGAATGAAGAACAATGCTGAATTGTTATCATCATCAAACAAAATCTCACTACTGTTCGGTTCATATTCCCTATACTAGAGCATGACACACATCTTCCATTACATCCAAGCCAATTTCTCAAAGGATCATCAGCAGTCAAATCAAGCAGTTATTTACGAACGATGCACCATCGATTGAATACAAACAATGACTAAATGCAATTGGCAGTAACATTCAGTGTGCTGACTTCACATGTAAACAATTCTAATGAAGAACAATGCTGAATTGTTATCATCATCAAACAAAATCTCACCGCTGTTCGGTTCATATTCCCTATACTAGAGCATGGCACACATCTTCCATTACATCCAAGCCAATTTCTCAAAGGATCATCAGCAGTCAAATCAAGCAGTTATTTACGAACAATGCACCATCGATTGAATACAAACAATGACTAAATGCAATTGCCAGTAACATTCAGTGTGCTGACTTCACATGTAAACAATTCTAATAAAGAACAATGCTGAATTGCTATCATCATCAAGCAAAATCCCACCTCTGTTCAGTCATGTTCCTTATACTAGGGCATGGCACGCATCCTCCATTACAAATCCAAGTCAATTTCTCAAACAGATATACCAAAAGGATAATCAACAGTCAAATCGAGCAGTTATCTGAGAACAAAACGTCATTAATTGAATATAAACGAGGACTTAATGCAATAGCATGAACTGATTACGATAGCAAACATGGACATCATTTACGAGTAATATTCTACCAAATCTATGCCAAAGCAAACATACCACATAATCTATCTCATAGCTATTATCATCGCATGGATTCAGCAAATATATAAACACAAGTACCAAACCTTCATTACCATTCTCAAGGTGCCATTGCGGCGGTGCTTGCTGTCGAAAGCTGCATTAGCTCTTCGGTCGTGCCCTCAGATTTCCCTGTGTTCTGCAACGACTTCCCATCGCTCCGGCAGTCCCTCTTCCGTACCACCGGTGAAGCTACCGGAGCATGCTTCCAGCTGCCGGTCTCTGACCGGAGCCCTTCCACGGAACTCCTCAGCAGACCGCACTCGACCTGCAGCGCCTCCACCTCACGCTTCACTGACACACACGCATCGTTCACGTCAGTAATTCCACAAGGCTTATTCTCCTTCGCCTTATTGTCATCTGTCGAGCGTTCGATGGAGATCTTGTTCATCACGAGGAGCGGCAGCTTGTTCGGCGAGATCCCGGCAGTTGGATCATCAAACGAAGTGCGGAGCTCCGGAGGAACTTTCAATCCCCACTTGAACCGGACGGTCGTGCGGCTCTGGAGCGGAAGGACGCTCTTCGCGCTGATCTCGTACCCGGAGAGCAGCCCGTCGATCCCGCCTCCGCTGCCGGCCGCGAACGCGGAGAGGTCTACTGGGAAGCTGCTGTACTTCCTTCGAGGGTGGATCCCATTATCGGAGCGGAACTCAATCGGCGCCCCGATAGCGTGACCGTCACCGACTGGCGCGACCGTGACAGCCACGGCGTTGGAGGCGCCCGTGGCGGTGGCTGGGACCGCGGCGGAGACGGACTTCCGGAAGGAGAAGTCGCCGATGCGGGGCTTAAGGAGGAGGGAGAAAGTGGGGCGGGACCCGAGGAGGCCGAACTCGGCGGCCATGGAGAGAGGGGAGCCGGCGGAGGGGGAGCCGAGGGCACCGACCCCGATCTTGAGGACGAGGGAGAAGGGGTTGATGGTATCGTTGGGGCGGTACGAGAGGCGTACGGAGGGGCCGGCACGGAAGGCGGTGGAGAGGTCGAGGCGGAGTTCACGGGCATCTTCGTCGCCGCCTCGGCCAGCGGCGGCAGTGACGCCGGAGACGAAGGGAAGGCCGAGAACGCCGACGGGGACCTTGGCGCGCACCAAGGGGGCCCGATCCTCCCGGAACTTGATCGAAGCTTTCATCGATGGATGGGGAAATCAATCCCACAACACTACCAAGCGCCCTCACCCCTCTCCTGATGATCGAATCGAGGGATCCCAATGGGAGGCTCCGATTAAAAAGGTTGGGAGTCCCCGATTTGGGAAGGGGAGGCGGGATTGAGAGGGCGGGAATTTCTCTCTTTCTCGGCGCAGAGATTGAGGCGCGTGTTTCAGATTTGGGAATGGATTTGGACGCGGGGAAGGCGGGGAAGAAGAAGAGGGTTTGTTTAGCGTAGCAGCGAGACTGTTCTCTTTTTCCTCCTCGGAATTTAAACAAATAAAAATAAAAATAACGAAATAAGTAATCTTAGACTCACACCGAATAGAATAACAAAAATTACACCTTTTTTCTTATTAACAAATACACAAAAATTACACTTTTTTGTTGGTCTGTTTTGGGCCAATTTAGTCACGTTTTCATAGTCTTATATAAGAGGGCTTCGAATAGGATAGAGAGGTGTCGTCATAAGACTATGGATCAGGGGAAGAGACATGCATCATCTCTCGTGGCAATGAAAATAAACCAAACTATTCATGTAGAGAAGAAACACCATAGCATAACGTTGGATTGGTAATATCTAACTGTCAAATAAGGAAGAGAAGTCCATGTCACAGACATCACTGAGCCATATTGCATCAATCATGTAACTCAAGCTGTCGATCTCTTCCGGAGGGTTTGTAGCCGCTGCAACACTTGTCGCACTATTCCTAAGCCTCTCTTGCTCGACGGTCGCGGTTTCCTTCACAGATCGACTCTCGATAGGAAGCTCTGGAGATGAGTTATTTTTGGCGACAAGCCTAAGGGTGCTCGACATCTCTGGAACACGTTTCACAGCCACCTTGCCCTTGTCGATTTTTTTGGAGATCGGACTAAGGCTGGACTTGTTCTTCTTCTTCTTCTTCTTCTTCTTCTTCTTCTTCTTCTGCTTCTTCTTCATCATCTTCTTCTTATTCGATGTTTTTGAGGCAGATGATGTTGCATTTGGCTTTGCTGTTGCTACTGTCGTTCCTTTTCTTTCCTTGCTATGAGAGCTCATGTGTCCCCCCAAGGCCTGCGATGTGCAGAAGCCGACTTGGCATGCCTCGCAACTATACTTGTACTTAGCATGCTCCGAAGTTGAATCAGGCAAGTCCAGAGGATTTGGGTCAAAGTAAGGTGTGAAGGGCCTGCTGCTGGAGCTTTGGAGGCCAAGCTCAAGTTCAAGGCCCCCTTTGATGGGATCATAAAAGTTCGGCATGGTGGAGGAAGGGAGGTGAAGGCACGAAACAGGAAAAAGAGGAAACGCCATGGAAGAAGCATTGTCTTGGGCGGGCTTCCGGCACGCAGTTGAGGTAAAACCTTCGTAATGATCTGAAGTGAGAAAGGAGGTAAAAGATCCAGCAGGAATCCTCGTGGATAGTTCACCAAAGGCAGAAACGGCAGTGCGAGGGTTACATGGGATGGCAGATGCCGTGGTCGAGGCGGAGAAGGGGAACACGACTTCGTAGAGAGGAGAGAGGAAGGAGTCATCGGAGATGACCGGAGGAGAGGAGCTGTGGCTCGAGAAGAAATTGGGATCCATGAGGAGGCAGCAGCGCGAGTCGGAGAGGGGGCACGAAGGGGTTGGTTGTATAGAGCGGAACGAAGCTTCGTCTCTGACCCAAGTGTCCGAGGAGTCGCTGCTACGAATCCGGAGGGGGCGAGGGAGAAACGAGAGACGTGCCTTCCTCGTGCGCTTTGCACGAGGCTGCGTTGAAGTCAACTTAGTTGCAACTGCCGGAATAGTTTTTGTCTTAACGTGGTTAGGGAGCACGCGTCTCTCTAATTCTCATTGCCTCCTTCTGTCAAACCTTTCCTTCTTCCATCTCTAGGTTCCCTCGCTGATTAGTCGGGGACGATGCAACAGTGTCGCTTAGAGACCTCCGGCGGTACATCGCATTCATCCCATGCAACAGATTTTGTCACGTCTGCACAGGCGACCTCGTCGGCAACACGTCCGCATCTGCGAACGGTTACATATGGGTCGTCGTAATTACAGGCTAGAAGGGAACACGTGTCGTAAGAAGATTCGCCACCCTCCAAACATCATATCTGTGACCCACTTCATGGATCTAGGATACAATTTTTAGTTGAATTAAGAATAATAAAAGATTTTTTTGGCGTTGCCTCTCATACAGTTCTATCTGCTCACAAAATATAATCAGCACACGTTAAAATGACAGGTGCAACCATCATGCAGATAACAAAGATTCACGAGCTTTCTCTAGTTCCTGAATACAATCAATTCATCAAGTTATACAATATGCATTCGAGAGAGAAGGTTGAGATGGGCAGAAACGATAAAAGGAGAGAAGCCATTACTAAGGTACTGGAAATTCTGGCAGAAAAAGAAAAACATGTGTTAAGCTTTAGTGCTGGGGTCTGGCCTTCTCTCCACTTTCATGATAGTTATGTGAAAGGAGAGCAGAGTGATTAACCTTACAAGAAAGGGAAGCAAGAAATTATGGTGGTGATTCTCCATTGTAATATCTCGTAAGACAGAAAAGACTACACGCTGCAATGCAACTCTCCTTGGTCAGTGACCTGAGGAAGAAGAAGGTATCACATAATCAGTGAAATTGATTATAGCCTATTTCACAGTGATGAAGTCGAATACTTGATGAACTGCAAAAGGTATAGAAAACTTACAATTCCTGATGATGTGTCATAAGGACATTGTTTTGACATATATTCCTTTGAAAGTGTTCAGCTCAGGGTTCAGAATGAACGTTGCCATAGCCAGTCAATTCCATCTCATCTTCCCTCTTCTCTAAGAATACCAAAGGCCCACCAAGATGTTGCTCTGCTTCCTCTCTTACCGAAATTGAAAGATCTACTTCTCCCTCAGCTTTAAGGCCATTGATTAATATTGCATATGTTGACTCGTCAGGCTCACTTTCCCATAGCTTCATTAGCCGGAAGCAGTCCATGGCAGCTTGTACAAAACCAAAATCCAATAATGTCCTCAAGACCAAATTAAAACCTTCAGTATCAGCATCCAAATGCTCCATCTTTAGATATGAGCATACCTTCTCCACTTTTTCAGGCAAACCACAGGATGCCAGCACTTTGATCATATCATTGTACACTGATAATTGAGGCTTATACCAGTGTTCCCTTCGAACCTCCTCAAAAACCTGGTTGGCAATTAGCATGTCCAGCATCATCTCAGCACTTTGATTGCAATCTAGAATAGATATTCTGAGAAATATTACTCATATAAGAAAAGTAACCAGTAACTGCCGAAGATAAAAATTAGAATTGGAAAAAGACTAAAACAAGAAAAGTAAAACGTTATGGAAACTAATCGATCACCATATAGAGAAATCGTGGCATTTGACCAAGCCACCAGATCTATCCAACGATGACAAAAAGGAACTATTCCTTAAACAAATCATCAGCAAATTAAGGTCAGCTCTTCGACCACAAACAATTTTGCATGTGCAAATCCATATCCCTTGGGCTCTGCTATAGACTAGATTAATCATATGCTTCAAACTCAAACATGAGAGCTTAATCTTAATGGTGCTCCAGGCCTCCAGAATCTGCATCAGAGAATTTAAACAGTGCTGACAAGAACATAGTTGTGTAGTGTGGATGTGGCGGTTATTGATCTAGCTCCATTTGTAAATTAAATTACCTAACAGAAACATAGCTATACTATACAAGAATTTGCTCTATTGCTACTAGGTACAACTTTGGTAATCTCAAGTTCATTACCATAAACTAAACTCCAACTCTTACATAATTGAATCATAAGATCTTGCAGAAACTTAAAGTAGGCAAACCAGCAATTTGGTCCATGTACCAATCAATCTGTAATTACAGTGCCAAACCTATATGTATCTTTGTAATGCCAGACCTAATAAATCATTCAAAAACTTAACAGATTCTTTTTCACCCTTAGAAAGTGGTCTTCCAATAAGACATATTTAAAAAGAAGTTGAATGTACCCAAAAAAGGACAATATGTATCATAATTAATTAAGCTTTATGCCTATTTTACATTAATCAGCACCATTCAAACTGACTGGATTCAACCATTGAAGAGGCAAGAAGGTCATATACTTGTTGACCTTGAGAAAACAATACTACAGCCTTTCTAGAGTGGCATGTTGGGTATATAGAGGTCAAAGATATATTACATTGTATTTCATTAAAATATATAAAATTAGAGAATCACCCTCTTCTGGATTTCATGAGTGAAGCCAAATTTTGTTAGATCAGATATTAGGATCACACAGGTCCTCCACATATAAAGTTCAGTCACAAGAGGTAGAACACAACGTCTAGTTACTGGAGAACAGTGTGGAAAAAATGTTAGTGTGCCCCCTGCACTCAGAAAATAGAGATATTGCTCTAATCACTAAGCCACAGAGCCAATGAAACAATCTCTCTCATATAACCACTGGGCGCAGAGTCTCCACACTAGTCTCAAAGACCCAAAAAGACCAAAAGGAAGTTCAAAATAACTCCAAATTCAAAGCAAACCCCGATATTAGAAGGAAAAAAATGAGGCATTTCAGTACTCAATCAATCTTCAAAGAAGATGTATGCTAAAAACCAAAACTTTCGATGAAAAGAAGGATATTTCAAGCGGAACCTGAAGCGCCAAGAGGCCTTCACCCTGGCTCTGGAGCTCGCGGAGGACGGCGACCATGTCGCCCTTGATCAGCCGCCGGACCTTTGCAGCGAGTACGCGCTCCAGAGAGTCCCCGCCGCCGCCGCCTCCGACGGTCCCAAGAGCCCGCTTCAGGGCCTGGACTGCCTGGATGGCCTCGGTGCTGAGGTAGCGTCCCCTCTGGGTGGGCTTTCGGTTCTTGGCCCGATCCCTCATGACGATTGCGGTGGGTATGGCGGCCACAATTCCCTGCCGCGTCTGCCGCCTTGGAGGTAGCGAACTCCGTCCATGGCCGGCAATTAGGGTTCCGCGGGCGTCGGGATGCCGATAAGGGTGGAGACGAAGTAGCGACAAAGAGCTCATCGTTTGGCCCAAAAGAAGCCCTGCGCTAGTTAGTAACCAACGTATTGTACACGTAACACACACACACGTGGGATCGTACTATCGATTGTGGGTTGACCTGAAGTGGATGAGGTGATAGTTGTTCGAGGTGATCGGGCCCTAAGGTGGATTGAGGTGACACCGATCTTTTGGGTGAGTCAAAGTGTTCGAGGCAAGCTTGAGAGTGAGCAAAGTGGATTTCGGCACGTCGACGAAATCCACCTTGGCTCCTCGGATGTTCTAGTTAGTTTTGGGACGATTTTATAATGTAAGAGGATTAGTTGTAAAGAGATTTGACCCCATGGATTGAAGTTGATGGTCGACTTTTATACTTAATCAAAGGAATAACTTATAATAGTCATAACGTCTTTTCACTGATGTTCCATTAATAGGGTGGGCAGGCGATCATAACATCTTCCCTTTCACATTCTGTCAATCGGGACGATAGGCTTGTAATAACTGTAACACCTCTACTTTAGTATTCCATCCATGGGAGTGGCAGTCCTATAACGATCGTAATGTCATTCCCCTGACGTTTTACTTGTAGGGACTAATCGAGAGGGAGCAAACCCGATCGGTCACTTGTAGATTGCTATCTATGAATGTTAGGCTGGCCCAAATGGCCCCCCATAGACTATCATCCATGGGGTTGAGAGGTAATATTTTCCTCTTATCAATACCCTATGGGGGATGACTAGGCCCTTGCTTTTCCATGTTAGTGCATTTGTGGCGACCAACTAAAGGGATGAGATTAGTTGCCAGAATATTTTCTATCATTTGTCCCTTCCCCAAAGGCATGCTTCGGGACTTTTGGAAAATGGGTTCGAAGCACATCGTTTAGCTCATCTGATATGAGAGTGTTCCGGGTTTCATCTTGTGGGTTGGGTTTTTTCGATTCAATTGTCTCGGGCATATTGGTTTTATACTTTGTCCATTGCGGATTAATCTTAGTGTAGGTCGGATTTTCTCGACCTACACACCTCGGGCACGTTTGACGTATCGACCCCATTGTAGCATATTTGGTGCGGGTATGATTTTCTTAACTCACTCTCGGGCACGTTTGGCTCATTGTCTCCACCATAGCATATTCGACATGGGTTAGATTTTTCCAACTCACTCTCCTTGAGTACATTTGGCTCGATATCTCCATCATAGTGGATTTACCATGGGTTGAATTTTCTTGACTCACTCGCTACGGGTATATTTGGCCTGACATTTTCACCGTAGCGGATTTGGCATGGATTAAATTTTCCCGA
The DNA here is from genome assembly GCF_036884655.1 of Musa acuminata AAA Group. Taxonomy (NCBI): domain Eukaryota; kingdom Viridiplantae; phylum Streptophyta; class Magnoliopsida; order Zingiberales; family Musaceae; genus Musa; species Musa acuminata. Next base: position 46,229,791 of record NC_088332.1, read on the forward strand.
CTCACAATCGTCAGGTGCACTTGGTCGGGCATCTCCGTTATAGCATATTTCGAGATTCCGCCATAGCGGGCCTTCTTCCCTTCTCCGTCGTAGTGGATCTTAGGCTTTCATCATAGCAGGCCTTCTTCCCTTCTTTACTATAATGGATTTCAGGCTTTCATCGTAGTGGGCCTTCTTCCCTTATTTGTTGTAGTGAATCTTGAGCTTGCGTCGTAGCGGGCCTTCTTTTCTTCTTCATCATAGTGGATCTCGAGCTTCCGTCATAGTGGGCTTTGAAGTCTCACTGTGACATAGTTAATTTTATGGATCTTTCCACTATGGTGGATTTCAAAGCTCATAACATTATGGTGATTTTCGAGGTATCTCTCATTAGGGTGGGCTTCGGGTTTGTCGATTGTGGGAGGAGAGAGATTGACAGCTCCCCCTTAAATCCCTCACTCACTAAGGAGCAGGGCTCATTCCATACCTGGGCCTCTAGGCTCCAAATTTTTTAGGATGTCAGGAGCTCCCAATCCTACCTCCCATAGGTCTCTAAAGGAGTGTTTATATTGTCTCGAAAGGACGGGTTAATCTTCATTCTCCCCTCCTCGGTGTTGGTCCTATTCTTCTAAACTCGATCAGAATTACTAGTCATAAATGCCCTGCAAGCGATAAGCCTGCTGCCCCCGGAACATCTCTGCTTTGGCGTTCCTTCCATGGGGCGATAAGCCTGTAACATCTGTAAAGTCATTCCCCTAGTGTTTTGCCCATGCGGACCAACCAAAGGAAGGGGGGGCGGGTAGACTCAGTAGGTCACCTATAGATTGTTGTCTACAGAGACTGATTGGGTTGGTCCAATGGCCCTCCATGGACTATCAGTCATGTGACCGACAAACTATATCTTCCTCCATATCAACACCTAGTGAGGGATGACTCTACCATCATTTTGTCTTGTTAGTATCTTTATGACAATCAAACGAGGGAATTAGATTAGTATCAGAATATTTTCTATCAAATATATAAATATAATTTAAAGGTAACGTCCATAGATAAATCTCTCTCTCTCTCTATATATATATATATATATATAAAGCTCAGTGACGCTGGGAGATCTATGGTTTACAGAGTTAATAAATCAATTATAACAAATCTTTTTTATTGGGTCATAGACATTAGCAGGTTGATGCCCATCTTGTCGCCTTGGACATTTGGTAATGATTCTTGCTTTGTATAATTCAATTTTAATGGACAATGGAACAAAAAATTGATGCCCATTCACTAGTAAATAATGAATCTGCACTACGGAGACAAGCACTCGCTAGTCAAACCAGAGAAAGAAATAATAATGCACGGATTAACTCCATGCAACATCTACACAGTGTTAGGAGCACAAACAGCTAGATAATGTAGCTACAAAGATGATCTGCTTGCCTCTAAACTACAACACGGTACTGAGCAAAGATCTGAGGTGGTGCAGGCAATGACCAGCAATTGCTGTTCCTCTTCACCAAGAACTAAGATTCCACGGTGGTGTCAGGGTCAGCTATTTCCAGTGCATGTTGGAGAAGCCCTGCCGGTTGCTGTTGTTGAGTGTCCCAGTGCTCCCATTGAGAGGACTCGCAGGCCTGCAGGAGGATTCGCTTAAGGTGCCCCGTGTGGGTTGTTGGACCGCTGCCTGCCGGCGACCTCCCTCCTGGAGAATGCTTTGCAGGGGCAGATGCCGAATCTAAGTCATTAATCTGCTTTGACTCTTTTTTCCCACCTGCCAAAGAACAATGAATTGCTTCCGTTACTGAATTTACAAGCAACGATTGAGAACCAACGATCGAGTCAGCACATTGGTGATTTAGATTTAATATGCTGTGCTTTTCGTAAGGTTGTTCCTTTGTGACTTACAGACCATATTTCGAGTCGGATACAATGAGGGAAGGCTGCATACATTGACCCTCTTCTGACCCTGTATTCATGGGAGTTTCGTGCTATGTTTTTTTATGCTACGCTTTTTGTAAAAAAAAAAAAAAAACTATGATAACTTCTGAATGGCCATCGACTAATCATCTTACCGGGGAGGATTAGGAAAAATGGACAGAATTGAAGGGTTAAACTGGTAACTGAAAGTTTGTAGAATTAGAGACAACTTCACATGCATCTGAGCTGGGGTGCAGGATAAGTTCTCAACAACAATAAGTTGACAGATTACAAGCAATTTGGAAAAAGAAAAGGGTTGACCCGAGCAATTTGTCATGGAATGTCAAAAAGGTGGTAGAATTGAGGGAATCAGCAATTACATAGCACTTATGTATAACATATATTGCAGTAATGTTGATTTTATAGGAATTTTAAGCAAGAGAAAAAGGGGCAAAGTAGAAATGAAGAAAAATCTAAACCAGACTTAGTAGCTCATATAATGTGAAGTATGCCAAAGATAAGAGAAATATTATGCAATAGAAGCAATGACAAACCTGGACCGCGGATGCAGCCGTCAAAAGTCCTGCAACTCCACCACCTAAAACACGTCCATCGGGACCAACCAGTGAAACACTCAAGCCACCCGTTCGACTATGCTGACCACCAACCACTCTCCGTGAGTAGAAATGATCCCGATAATGATAAGATTTCAAATTGTCCCTGCATAAGAACGTTTACACACGTGAGAAGCCAGAGAAAGAAAATAGAGAGCCAAATATCCTGAATACTGAATGTCAAAGGGAGACAATATACAACGGGATTATGAGTTTGTCTTTAAAACCTTCAGGTGGAGTAGGTCTCTGAATTACAAGATCTGAAAATGACAATCACATTTTTGGCTGGTATTCTAAAAAGACATGAAGGAACACTGTTTAATTAACAAGATGGATAGTTATTTCAGCATAAAAAACTGTTCTTTTCTATTTGGCCGGCCAAAATGTCATATGCATCCAGGACACTTTCTGGTCATGTATATGGATTAAATTCACAGTCATGAAATGAATCTACACAAATCAAAGGAAACTAAATATTATAACTTGCCAATGGTTATATAGCTTTTGAAATTACTCAAAACTAAGCCGTATCAGTTATTAAGTAACAAACCTCATAAGTTACAGATCCACCGGATGTTGATGCCCGACGAAGAGATACATTTGATATAGCACCATTTGCCGAAAGAACACATATGGCACGTCGTCCATTCTGAGAAAAGGACATGATTTTGGATGATACATCCTGAAAATATAAAATTTAGAACGATTATTATATCATCCCTTGTGTATCAAGATCTTGCAAAGTTCATGGACCTTCTTCTTGGACATCCAATTTCAGTGAGGTATTTGTAATCAAGATCGTCATCATCAAATCCAAACAAAGGCATTTTAAAAATAAAACAGAAAATACTAGCCTAAATTGTTGTGCTCCAGTTCATGTACTTTATGCATAAAAGCGACTGAATAATCTGAAGCATTTGGCAACTAGTCAGCAGGAAATTCAAAGTTGTCATAGCCATCATCCAAGCTTTTTGCTATGAACAATGGTGCCAGTTTTAGAGCACAACATATAATCATTAAGGTTCTCAAGAATTTAACGATCATAAAATAAATTATCAAATCAATGTCAAGATTCTGCAGTTCTTGGTGCCTGATTCAACTCAAAAACAAAACAAAACAAACAAACAAACTAGGTAAGAGCAACTTGTCTTAAGAGGCAAATTGGCAGGTAAATATCTGCATGGTTGAAGTTTAAGCTCATGCAACATGTCACATGTGTGGTTCATAGCCCATAAGATCAGAAACAAAGAATCAGGGATGAGCTTCCAAAAAGTGCAGTCATTTCCATGATTTTTTATAATAACTGTAGTAAAAGAAATCTATATAAAGGATGTTAAGACATCCAAGAACAGTGTGATGCTAGCTAAAAGGAAAATATTGCTAGCATTTTACCCATTTCCAAATAAAAAAACAAGCTTATCATCCAAAACATAAGATACCTCTCCAGTCTTTACTGTAATCACATGAGGAGTAAACCCAACCCCTGCTGATCCTGCAAGTTATTTTCTTGTTACAAGAATTAACAATCTGGATTATAAGTAAACTATCCAAAAATTTCAGGATCAACTGATATGGATGATCAAAGACACAACAAACATCAGAAGCCTCAGAAAAATGTAATATACACAAACTGTGCCAATACAAACAGACTATACATGCTCACTTGAAAAATTTGCAAAAGTGCATCTAATTTAGACAATCATAATTAACAAAATAAATTACCTATGGTGATAGAGATAATTATTTTGCTTGCCAAGAGAACAAAATGAATTATAATGCGCTCGTAAAATGAATCCAGCAAGTTCAACAATAAACATGACATTACCTAATAATAGATCGCATATGGAACTCTTGACTATAAGCTATAGTCTACCGTATATTTAATAACCAAGTCGACGTCTTTTTCCGAGAAATGCACAACTAAATAAATTTATGCTATACAATCATATTTTGCAGTTTAAAATTTCAGCTTCCAACCGTTTAGTGTGGAAAAGATCATTCAGTATATGGCAACTTCATTATTAATAACAAGAAGGGAGAAGGCATAGAGGTAATTCTCCAATGGGTCATTTCTCGACTGTCAGATCCCCCAGAAACTCAAGTCCTGGCAGTACCCAAAAACCTCCTCACCCCTTTGACATAGGTCCTATGCTTCCTACACCATCAAAAGGCTCAGTTTTTATATCCTATAACAAAAATAGTATAACTCCGATGACACAGATCAACAAAGACCGATTAGAGATTCTATCCATGTTTCATTAACCCCAGAAACTCAAGTCCTGGCAGTACCCAAAAACCTCCTCACCCCTTTGACATAGGTCCTATGCTTCCTACACCATCAAAAGGCTCAGTTTTTATATCCTATAACAAAAATAGTATAACTCCGATGACACAGATCAACAAAGACCGATTAGAGATTCTATCCATGTTTCATTAACGATAATGAAAAAGTTCATCAGAGCAACTGATACGATTAGACATATAAATGCACATATATGTCACTGATATGATAGTTTGGAAAAAAATTCAAAGACTGATTAGACATATGAATGCACATAGAGGTCTAATTATGATGAATACGATGCTAACAAAGTGGAGCAACTGAGATTACCCAGAGCAAGCATCTGCAGCTTCTTGCCAAAACCTTTTGGCAGGACCCTTGCTTTCTTTATAGTATCTGCTGAGACCGATGTCACGGTGTTAGTAGCCTCTGTAGTGTGTGAGAATCCACCAGATCCGGGCAGCAACGGAGCGGCAGTCGGTACAGGGGTCAGGGCAAGGGCCATTGAACCATCAGGAACATATTTCCTTGGTTGCCTGCGCTTTCGTTTCACAGGCTCCTCCATATTGATGTTTAGAACATGTGCAGGCATCGCCGAGGACATTCCATCAGGTCCTCCTGCACTGAATCCACCTCGTGGGGATTGCACCGAACACTTGTGCATGCTGACGTCGAAGGATTCCCTACAGGCCATGATTCCCGGTTTGGAACTCACATCAACGCAACCAAACAGCAGCTCCAGAGGCCATCACTGGGAATTCTAGCTCTACTCTTCATTATTATGATAGATCATCACAGTCCACAACCATTTCCAGTCTAAAAAGAAGAAAAGAAAAACAAAATCTTCGTCTATTTCCACCGAAGTCTCGAAATTTTACTGTTCAAATCAAGAACTAACAAGATCAGGAAAGCAATATTTACCAAATAAATCACTATCAGGAAGCTTGAAAATACTAGCAGTAAACAGATATGGAGAAAATCCAATCTTTTACCTAGACTTACAGCAATAGCAACAGGATCGAGCTTCGATTAACAGTAGAAAGCAAGAAGTGACAAAGCAAAAGAAATACGAAGCAACAAATAATGAGTTAAACGAGAAAAAAAGGAAAGGCCATGGCAGCATAATAAAAACCCTAAAAGTAATCAGGATCTACCCAAAAAAAAAAGGTCAAGGAAATACCCTACCACACCATCGTCTCTGGATTCTTCCCAAGATTCCAGCCTTTTTTGTTTTCCAATTTCGCTGAAAAATCATTAAATTGCCTCTAATTACGAAAAATAGGAGAAAGCGGGGAGGAAAAACGTCAAAGTTTGGTAAGAGAAAGGGGCGGAACTTCGCTGACCCGTTTGACGGAGAGCTCCAAAAGCCAGCATGCCAAAGACAGGAAACACAAGGGCGGAAATCGAAGCCTATTATTTCTCCCACTTGTCTCACTTTTAGATTCTTTTTCCTCCTTTTGAGGGAAGGCATTTGCTTTCTTTACAGTTTTGTTGCCTCCTCGATTTTTCCTCTCCTCTTCCCGTGCAATTGTGTGACTCCATATCCCCCCAACAGCAATTATTAGGTGCGCAATGCAACCGAGCGTCCGTGCATCGATCTTTACATGTGAGCTCTTACGTACTCCGTGAACGGCGACTCCGTGGCTTGACAATAGGCGTGCATTTCGGCATGACCATGCGGCCACGCGGCTGCTTTGCTTCTCTTTTGCTCCTCTCAGCCAATTACAGTCACAATTACAATTTGCATTTCTATTTATCAGCTTACGAACACTGCCCAACGACAACACTCCGTCTCACATTTGAACCAAAGAGCACAATGCCACAACTCTTGACAAATTAGTCCATCTCATTACACTACACGCATGAGAAGCCAAATAAATGAAGTACGATTCCTCATGTAATTCTGTGACATCAATTGTTTTCAGTGAATGCATCACCAATACCTACTAAGCTAAACAATACTAAAAAGACTCGTCTTATTACAACACATTCATCGCTTAGCTCTTTTTTCAGTGAATGTATCACCGTTACCTACCACAATAAAAGCCAAAGCATATGCTTGCAGAAAACCTGCAGCAAGAGCCTACATCTTAGCTTCCTTGTCCTCGTATTCGGCTTCAGGAGTTTGGTCTCCGCTGCTGCCGGCAGATCCAGAACCAGAAGAACCTCCTCCGCCTTGTTGCATATGCTGCCCGATCTTTGAGACAGCCTTGTTTGCAGCATCCATCTTCTCCTTTATTTTCTCCACATTGTCTTCGCCCATTGCAGCCCTCAAATCAGCCACAGAATCTTCAATCTCTCTGGCAATTTCTGCTGGTATCTTATCTCGGAACTCCCCAAGGCTCTTCTCGATACTGTAAATCGTAGTGTCTGCTGTATTTTTGACATCGATCAGTGTCTTTCTCTCCTGGTCCTTCTGAGCATGAAGCTCTGCCTCCTTTACCATTTTTTCTATCTCCTCTTCAGATAGCCCACCCGAGGACCTAATGGTGATCTCCTGTTCCTTGCCTGTTGCTTTGTCCTTGGCTGAGACCTTCACGATCCCGTTTGCATCAATGTCAAAGGTAACCTCTATTTGGGGCATACCTCTTGGTGCAGGAGGAATTCCAGTGAGCTCAAACTCCCCAAGAAGCTTATTATCCGAAGCCATTTCCCTCTCACCCTGCAGTACTCGGATGCCGACCTGGGTTTGGTTATCAGCTGCAGTAGAGAAGAGCTGACTCTTCTTGGTTGGAATGGTTGTGTTTCGGTTGATAAGCCTGGTAAAGATCCCTCCGAGGGTCTCGAGACCAAGGGAGAGCGGGGTGACATCAAGCAGAAGAAGCTCCTTGACATCACCTCTCAGGATGCCACCTTGTATGGCAGCTCCCATGGCAACAGCCTCATCGGGGTTCACACCCTTGCTAGGTGTCTTCCCAAATATCTGGCTGACGATTTCCTGAACCTTTGGGACCCTTGACATCCCACCAACCAAAAGTACTTCATCGACTTCTTTTGCCGAGATGCCTGCATCTTTCAGACAATTGCCGCACGGGATGCGGGTTCTCTCAATAAGATGGTTAACAAGAGATTCAAACTTTGATCGTGTCAGTGTGATATTGAAGTGCTTTGCTCCAGAAGCATCAGCAGTAATAAAAGGAAGGTTTATCTCCGTCTGCGTGGTTGATGACAACTCCACTTTTGCTTTCTCAGCTGCTTCTCTTAGCCTTTGTAATGCCAATCTGTCTTTGGACAAATCGATGTTATCGGTTCTTTTAAATTCACTGACCAGATAGTCCAGCAATGCATTGTCAAAGTCTTCACCACCAAGGAATGTGTCCCCGTTGGTAGCCTTGACCTGGAAACAGAAAATCACATTATAAAAAATGAAAAATGATAACAAAGAATTTAGACAAGCATGTCAAGAACAAACCTCAAACACCCCATTGGAGATTTCCAGGACGGAGACATCAAAAGTACCACCACCCAAATCAAAGACGGCAATCAAGCCCTCCTTGTTGTTCATTCCATATGAAAGGGCAGCAGCAGTGGGCTCGTTGATAATCCTCAGGACCTCGAGCCCAGCAATCCTCCCTGCATCCTTTGTTGCCTGACGCTGTGCATCATTAAAGTATGCAGGGACAGTGATGACTGCCTTTGAAACAGATTTACCAAGATAAGCCTCTGCTGTTTCCTTCATCTTAGTGAGGACGAATGCACCAATCTGGCTTGGCGAGTATTGCTGACCATTCATTTCAACCCAAGCATCTCCATTGGGTGCCTTGACGATTTTGTACGGCACCATTTTCAGTTCCTTTTGTGTCTGGGAGTCATCAAACCTTCTTCCTATCAACCGCTTGGTGCCAAATAAAGTGTTTGTTGGATTTGTCACAGCTTGGCGCTTTGCCGGAGTACCCACCAAAAGTTCACCCTTCTGATTGAAGGCAACAACAGAGGGTGTGGTCCTTGCACCTTCTGCATTTTCAATCACCTTTGGACTCTGATACAATCATCCAAGATATATTCATTCTATTAGAAAATCTTTGGATCAGGCAAAAGTTCTAAGCATAAGTGATAATTTCAACAACATAATAAAGTCTTCCTAGAACTTGTACTAGTTCCACAATCAAGAAGGCCCTAAAATGGCCCAGTATAGAAAACAAAACATGTAAACAAAGGTGTACCTTTCCCTCCATGACAGAGACACACGAGTTTGTGGTGCCCAAATCAATCCCGATAACATCTGAACTTACAGGCTTTGAGCTGCAAAAATCAGTCAGTTTAAAAAGATCAGATGCAAGAAGGCAGTGGAACAACTATCAGACAGGCATATAAATTAACAAAAAAAGAGGATCTAGCGAAAGGTGAAGAGGCCAAATTGCGTTACCTGAATGCTCTTGCAGCAGCAGCCCATCTTTGCGTTAATGGAGTGCCATGTGATGCCTTCAGAAGATTAGAAGTCTGGATATACAGAACAACAATGTGAAAATGTAGACTGGTGAAGAACACGCATACAGAACAAAACTTGCACAACCACAGATAAGCTGAGCCCCAGAAAGATTCAAAACTTTAAGCTTGATATTCTACAAGGTTCATAAAGGATCATTGCAATCATTTCTGCAAATTGACACTCACTATGTCCTCGAGTAAAGAAAATCAAACAAACATCGCCAATTTTAAACGGCTTCATGCATCCTTCGGAAACCCCAATCACCCGCCCAATATTTTGATGTCAACCAAGCCTCCAGATCCGACCACACAAACAGTAAAACCTCATACATAATCTTTCACGACCGTGACAAATTATATCGATTGGGACAGGAATGGCGAGAGCTCACAGGGTGTATGAACTAGAAACTAAATGACCTCTACACCCAAGACAACATATAATCCTGTCATGAAAAATGAATACTGCCAAGATTGTGTTTCGAACAACAGATTGACCGGTCATATGCCACTCACAGAAGGAAAAACAAAAGCAAAACAACAACAAATCATTTCGCCAGTCTTGGGTTTAAAAATGATAGATCAGATTAGAAAAGGTTGGAGTTCTCCAGTAGAAACTCAATAGAAGAGGGTGTAGCGAAGGACCTGCGGCAGAGCGGAGGTGACGGCAGAGACCAAGGACCTGGACCTGGATCTGGCCATCCTCGAGAGAAGCACGGAGCCGATCGCCATCGAAGAAGAGTCGAGAGCCTCGAAGAGAATGGGGGGCGGAAGGAGGAGGGGTTTGTTTCTTGAGGGCGAAGAGGAGCAATATAAAACCCTAGAGAGAGAAGTAAACCCTCGAGACGGCGGCGGATGCTTGGAGAAGGGGGCGTGCCATTACTTCAAATAAACAGAAGAAAAAGGTGGGGTTGGAAATAGCTGGAAGGTTCTAGATGACATGGCGGCGCGCGGGTTCCCTCCTCCGTCTTCCATTTGATGGGAGTACGTGTCCATTGGTGGA